>NC_057420.1:2906789-2976850 GCF_019320065.1 Cervus canadensis
AAAAAAAAAAAAAAATAAATAAATAAATAAATAAATAAACCAAACCTCCATTTTTAGTACGTTATATACATTTACTCTTTGAATCCTAAATATTTTGATATTTAGTCTTCACAGAGTCCCACTGAAGTAGATTTTGTTGTTATTTATTATCATGATTAATATTTGTAAGTATTATTAATTACTTATTTACCAATGTTATATTTTACTGTAGGAACCTTGTATATTTATTCCTTAAACCTTACATATGTTTATGTATTTAGTCTCATAATATTCCAGTGAGGTGGTTTTATTGTTGTAATATCATTACCATTGTTACCATCTTTATCATTATTGCTATTAATAGCACTTTAATAATGTAAACTTCTGAGTAAATTAAATAATCATTAAATCTGTATGCATCATAGTTTCTTCAGTCTTCACATCATCTCAATGAAGTAGAATAGGGGGTTTTTTTTTGTTTGTTTTTCTCTTTATTTTTCAAATTATTTTAACTATTTATTTCTTCACCAGTGCCTACATCTGTTCTAAGTACTTTAAATACAAAAAATCCTTGAATTCTTATACACCTTTAAGTAATTTTGTCCTCTCTGCATCCAACTGAGGTAGGTTGTCACTGTTATTTGTTATTATTTTAATTAGTTGCTGCTGCTGCTGCTAAGTTGCTTCAGTCGTGTCCGACTCTGTGCGACCCCATAGATGGCAGCCCACCAGGCTCTGCCATCCCTGGGATTCTCCAGGCAAGAACACTGGAGTGGGTTGACATTTCCTTCTCCAATGCACGAAAGTGAAAAGTGAAAATGAAATCGTTCAGTAGTGTCCGACTCTTCGCCACCTTATAGACTGCAGCTTACCAGGCTCCTCCATCCATGGGATTTTCCAGGCAAGAGTACTGGAGTGGGTTGCCATTGGTTTCTCTGTTAATTAGTTGTGTCAACTACTAATTGGCACCTACCAAGAGCTTTGCGAACAACTGAACAACAAAGGTGTTTCCCATCTGCCTCTATAGAGATTGAACTTCATGCTGCTATAGCTGTTGACCTTCAACAATCCTGAGGGAGTTCAGCGTGAGGCACTCTGTGTCCCAGAGAATCTAGTGGGACAGGTCTTTAGATAGTTGGATGTTTTTGGAACACATTTTATGATCTCAATCCTTTATGATCTCAATCTCAAGGATTGAGTACTATATACTCCTCATATATAGTAAGCACTAAATCCCCTTATGGTGACATCAGATTCTCATGACTAACAAAAAACCTTTTGTAAAATGATCACTTCATGGTATTGAACATCTCCTTCAACAAAACCTTATATATTGACTTTCCCCCACTGCCACTTTGGAGTAGTCCCTCAGAGCTATCTGAAATACTGCCTCCTGTGCTGCAGGCCTCATTTTGCCCCCAGTAAAACTTAATTCACAACTCTCAAGTTGTACATCATTTTTTAGTCAACGGTTGTTAGTTACCAGTGCTTATCTCTGTTCCAAGTATTATGTGTACTTTCACTTCCAGAATATGTACCTTCATTTGTTCATTTCACAGTATCCTAGCAGGTAGTCTTTGTCATTGTTATTTTGTTCTTGTTATCATCCATACTAGTTAGTGTATTTCTTACTAAAGCTGACTTTTATTTTTAATGCTTTCTATATTTTTGCTCATTGATTCATTATACACCTTAACTTACATAGTCTTCCCAGCATCCCAATGAGGATTTATTTTTTTGCTTTGTGTTTTTTTTTTATTATGATTATTTTAATTCATTATTATTATTACTGCTGATTAAAGGTAAACATATTGAGTGACAAAGCAAATCCATCAATGTCAGCCCTGATAAATGGCAGAAAAAGTGTTCCAGGAAACAAACTCACTCAGAAGGACAATGCAGATAGTGGAGTGCAGTTTATTACACTGGTGGACCCAAGGCAGAGTCTCCTCTTAGCCAATGACCCTGACCAGCATTTGTGAAAATCTTTTATATCCCATGTGTACGTGTCTGAACTCACCACCTGAAATTCCTTGAGACTTATATAAACAAAGGGTAAATACAATCACAATAACCCCATCATTTATGTGTTATGTGTCCAAACACTTAATAATCAACAAGCCTGTGGTTACATTCTGATAGATACAGGAAAAAAAAAAAATATATATATATATATATATATGACCTGTCTGGAGGCAGGGGTGATTAGAGTATGTTTTCCCTTAGGCAATGAGTAACCTGGATATGATTTTCAAGATCCCCCTGTCTAGAGGGGGTCTTATCCTTCTGTTGTAGTTTCCATAGGCACTAAGCACAGAGTTCAGAGTCTATTGGAGAGGTGGCCAAGCATGATCAGCATGAACAGGCCTAAGATAGAGTCCAGGCCCTATGAATTCCTTCTTCAAAATGAGTCATATCCAATTACATCTGGAATTCATGCTATTAGTTCATACCAGTGATTTTTTTTTTTAATTGGCACATTTTAAAATATGGCTAATATCCAATAGAAAATGCAAGAATATTTATCAAAGCTTGCAAAAAAAAAAAAAAAAGAAAAGCTTGCTAAAAATATACAAAACCATTCATTTCTTCCCTAGACATATATTCAGGAGAAATGTATGTAAATGTACCTACCACAGACAGGTATACAAGTGTTCAAAGGACATCACTACTCATCATACTTAAAACGAGAAAATGTCCAATTGTTGCTGAGTTTACTCTGGTCACCTCATGACAGGTCAATGAATCCAAGAGATAAGTTGTTGATACAAAAGGAGACTTTAATCAAACAACTGGCAGACTGAGAAGAGGCAGGCTTGTACCTCAAAATAATTATCTTATTGGGGTTTGGATGCCAGGGTCTTTTTAGATCAGAGAGAAAGAAGAACGAGAAACTCAAGTCAAAAGCCGGAATAGAGAGAGAGGCGGAGGGAAATAAAGTAAAAAGGTCTTCAGTCTTGTAAAACCTCTTCAAGGTAATGCCCAGGCTTCAGAAGTGGTGTGTTAATCTCTTCTATTCACAGGTGAACAGAGACAAACTATCTTTGAGCAGAACAAAGGAACTTTAGTTTATAGTCAAACGAAGGGGCAGGGTCCTCCAGGCAAGCAACTGAGAATGATTATAATAATAAAAGCAAGTCAAAGAAACAGTTTCCAACCTGGAGTCAGAATGGACTGCAACACAGTCACACATCTATAATATATAGGATGAAGTGTGCATAGTAATTTCCAAAACAATCTCAATGTCAGTGATGTTATTTGAAGCAAAAGAAACTAAACACAGTATTTTATGTTTTCCTTTATTTGAAGTTCAAGAAAGGGAAAGCATACCTATTTTGACAAAAGTTAGAGTACAGTTCATTTATGAACATGTGAAAAGAAAGATTTTAAATAATAAACACCGATACATATAAATGAAAAAATATAAAATACATTGAAATACAATTTTAGGTAGCTGTTTAAAATGCTATTGTAGCACATAATTACCATTTTGAGTGCATGAACTCTGATTAAACAATATTGTTCCTGGAACAAATCAGTCTGTGATGTTGTCTCCCTTTTATCCCTGAACTGTCTTTCAAAAACTTCGCATTTCACTACATATTGTTTTGGGGTTTTGAGTTTTATTATTTGAGGTACTGTTTTTTAAGAGTTTGGAATGTAAGTATTGGAAAGTTAACTTTGATGTATGACTCATGTCATATCATATCATACAGTTTGACCATGGACTTATTGTCATTTCAAAAAAGTGATTCTTTCTTTGGAAGCTGCCTGTTTTTCTACTTTAGCCTGTTTGCAATTTTTTAAACACTTTTGATTTACATTTTCACTGACGTCTTATCAGATTAACCAGACAGGATCTTGCTCATCCCATACCCCATGCCACATAATCTGAATAGTTTATATTGTTGACATGATATCACTTAATTTTGTTGTTCCAAGAATGCAAAAATTAAGTGAAAATGGAAGCAAGTGCTTTGCCACTGTTTAAAAGAAACTTTTCAGAAAAGAGATGAAAACTTAGGTCTCACAGGAGCTAATTAAATACTGGATAGATGTTATAATCCCCTCAAAACAGGTCAAAGCTTACAATTTCATATGACTGAAGAAACTGAGTTGCAAATGACAGCAAAACTGGCTTTTTCACAGTGGGAAGGAAAGGCTATAAACTGTGAAAGAAGATAGAATATGCATATATACTCACTAATTACCTGCAGCTTACAAAGAGGAGGAAAGTAGCTAGAAAGGCCAAAGAACAGACCTTGTACCAGAAAGTGCTTTAGAAAGTAGGGAGCTTTCCATCCAAGTAGGATGTCTTTCCATTGTACCATGAATTTGTGAGTGTTTCTGAAAGCACTATAGTTTGGAGTTACAGTATTTAAAATAAAAAGTAAAAGTTATATTGTCTATAGTGACTATTTCCAGACTATTAATATATGCTACCATCTAACTAATGGCCAATCTCTGGAACAATTAAAATTAGAAATATATAAATTGTGCCATTACTAGGAAAAACAGATGACTTTCAAACTCAAGCAGTGTTGGTGCTGTTAAGATAATTTCTTACAAAAAAGTACTCTTACAGAAAGAACTGATAAACAGAGGAAAGTTCTAATTATTTGAAAGTTCTAATTATTTACATGTTAAATGTACTTATTTGGCTTCTTTTAAAATTAAGTCACAGGTGAAATTGTAGTAAAATTGAGATAAAGAGCACCTTTGTTAGCGAAAGTAAGGAGGTCAATATTGAAAATAAGCGCAAGAAAGTCCAGGCTGTAAACTTTGATAAAAGGGAAAGTCCGCGGAAATCTGTGTAGCCAGTGTTACCCTATTGTGGCCCAGGTTTGTCCAGCTGCTGTGATGCTCATTTTGGAAGAATGAATTGGTTATGGTCACAGACTGTGAGAGGCTTAACTGACTTTCCATTCGTGAGCCTGTGGTATTGGCACAACCGTCCCTGTATGTGAAGGGCTGCAATGTCTCTATATGCATCTGTTTGCATAGTTTTGAAGAGTCTGCAGGAAGCAATTTCTGTTGCCTCTTCGTTTTCCGACGAGGTCGATATTTATAGCCCGGGTATTTGTCTCGGTGTACGGCTAGTAGTCTCTGTGCCTCCTCAAAGAATGGTCGCTTTTCAGCATCTGTAAGCCTTTTCCACTCATACCCCAGCTGCTTGCTGATCTCTGAGTTTTGCATTTCGGGATTCTCTAGAGCCACCTTTCGTCTTCGTTCACGAGACCACACAATGAAGGCGTTCATGGGTCGCTTGACGTGGTCCTGGCCGCTCTCCCTAACATTTTCTCCAGTTTCACACTGATCATTTGCGCTGCGATTGTCTGTGAACAAGGAAGAGGCTTTCCCAAAGGCGAGAGGATTTTGTTGTTGTATCTCGGCTGGACTGTAAACATCGTCGTTCAATACTCTGAACATAGCAATGCAGACGATTGCACAGTTTGAAAAGGGGAGGAAGTAATAAGCGATGTAAACGTTCTAAAAATTATCGTGCTGTTAAATAAGTTGTTCTTACCAGAGACTGACAGTGCAATGTTTGCAGTGAAATATTTATTTCTCCGCCCCCAATACCTCCCCTCAATACCTCCTGGCAGTCAGCCCAAACCCACCAACCTACTCTTTCTCAAGAAAACGCTACTTAACAGGATATCAACTCTCTGTTTTCTTCTTTGTTTACATCTAATTAGAATTTGTGAAGGCGCTAACACCTGCTTAATAATACAAACGGTGTCATTATGAAGTTATTTTCATATACCTTTACTTCAAAGGATGAAGGTGCAGCAGACATATTAACAAATTGTTTATGGTTATGAGAATGTTAAGAGAATGTTATCTTAAACAAAAAGATGGAAAACAGCCAGATCCTGTTATATATTTGTATACACATACCAAATCCATGTTAATCACTATCCCGGCTTCTTCACTTCGGCTTAAAGTACAGCTGAAAAATCTGTGTAAGTATTCCAGTAGCTAATAACTGGTAATTCTATTATATGTGCTGACGACTTTCAGAATGCTAACATATACTAACACATATTTAATAGGCAATCTCAGAAGCAACTAAAATTAGATATAAAAACTGTCCCATTAAAAGGAAAAAACAGATAACTTTAGCACCCAATCAGTTTCTTGGTGTTAATGTAACACTTCAAAGGGACTGGGTTTTTGTCTTTTTGTTTTGAGGATGGGGGAGTAGGGAAAGTGGGAGGCTGGGGGTGAGTGATGCCTTAGGTGCGTAGGCTGTGCAAATGTAATATCCATCACTCTCGTCTGCACTTTTAAATAACAGATGATCAAAAACTAAACAAAACTAAAAGAACAAAGCTTTATAAATCCAAGTTTCTAAATTGCAGCCATCAATTGTTTTATATTGTATTTCATACTCTGGGGAAAATTGAAAAGTAAGGGTTTACAAAATGAAATAAGTGAAGCCCTCTTCCAAATAAATCCATAAGGCAAACTTGGAAGTTTTCATAGAGTATTTTGATGTAATAAAATATGAGGAGACTTCCCCTATACAAGTTTTAAAACCATATCTGAAAAATAGGAGTAACAACTGTATATTGTACTGGACATAACATATGAAAAATAAGTCTCACCAAGATTTCATAAAAGTGATGCCAAAATTCCTAAGAAAATATAATTTAAATAATGCTTGTGCTTCATAAAAATGATCTGCCTAAAAATAAAACATGATTTAAGCAATGCCTTATGATGCAATGATAGTAGAAACTTCAAAGGTTAACTTTATTCAGTCAAATGTGTCAATCCTGTAAACTGCATCCTAGCCATTAAAGTTAAGTGTTAAAGATCCAAATAAAATGTGAAAATATTATTACTTGATGCAATTTAAGACATGCATCTTACTGTGGAAGTAAATGTTTAAATGGCACTCATATACAAAAGCAGATTTAATAAACCTAGAAATTATTTAATAATGAGAAAAATATATATCTTTTCAAAGCTGAAATTAAAAGACAAAAAGTAATACATTCAGCAAGGTGGAGGAACCTTGAAAACATCATCCTGTGTTAAAAAAAGATACACAAGAGGCCACATACTGAAAGATTACATTCACATGGAGTCCCCAGAAGGGGCAAATGCAGAGACAAGAACCAAATTAGTGATGGTTGCCCAGGAAAGAATGAGGGAGGAAGCATGGGAAGTAACTGCTAAGCTGTTCAGGTTTTCCTTCTAGGTCAGTGAAATATTCTGGAGCTAGATACAACTGCTGATTGCACAACATTTGAATGTACTTAAGCTACTGAATTGTATCTTTAAAATGATTTAAATGAATGTTATGAATATTCAGTCACTTCAAAGCAGAAAAAAGAAAAAGAGGACTTCACAGATATTAATATAATTATATGAAGGGGCGGGGATGACAAGAGCCTTTAAATTAAAAAGAAGGATTTCACTGCTTTTAAATTTCCAGCTCCAAGAATACAGCCTGACATATATATTAATTTCTTGAAATATCTCTACAATATACTTCAATCAACAAGCAGAGTCAAAAATGGTTCTAAGCTTATAGAAAGAAAACTTGTATTCCACTTACAAAAAGCCAAAAACTTCCATGATTTTCTAAAGATTTTTCATGCAAGAATATATGGAATTTAGAAAGATGGTAATGATAACCCTATATGCAAAACAGAAAAAGAGACACAGAAATACAGAACAGACTTTTGAACTCTGTGGGAGAATGTGAGGGTGGGATGTTTCAAAAGAACAGCATGTATACTATCTATGGTGAAACAGATCACCAGCCCAGGTGGGATGCATGAGACAAGTGCTCGGGCCTGGTGCACTGGGAAGACCCAGAGGAGTCGGGTGAAGAGGGAGGTGGGAGGGGGGATCGGGATGGGGAATAAGTGTAAATCTATGGCTGATTCATATCAATGTATGACAAACCCACTGAAATGTTGTGAAGTAATTAGCCTCCAACTAATAAAAAAATTAAAAAAAAAAAAAAAAAAAAAGAATAAAGAGGATGGAGAAAGGGAGGTACAGTCCATCTCAGTAATATGATATCAGTAGGTTACCTGATGTTTCTTTGAGTGCATTTTTAAAGTTATGTCAGCTTATGTCAATCTCAGAAGCCTGGTTTATACTCAGTCACTATGCTCACATACAATATTTAGCCATTCTTATAATATTGCACCTTCAAACCAGAGACATAATGTATGCTACCCTGAACTTTTGGGCGACTAGGATACCACACCCATTCCCCACATTCATTCTCAGCTCTGTTGGGTGAAATGACTATCACATTTCTTATTCATGGTTGAATATGTCTCAAATTTTTCTCAATCATTCCCACAAGCAAAGTGGCGGGAAGTGATACAGTTCTAAAAAAGTTAAACCCAAAGAGGATTCACTAACAAAAAAGTTTGCCAAACTAGCAAACTTATTTTCTCTTTTGGTTTGATTAACATTCTAGAATAGGAAAGTGAACCAGAGATATCAGATTCAAATACTGTTTCATATTATAGATTCTTATTTCTTCTTAAAGTAAAAATGAATAAGAACTGAACACTATTAGATTATAACAATGGAATCCACTGCATGTAAGGTATCAGTTCAGTTTAGTCACTCAGTCCT
This sequence comes from Cervus canadensis, assembly GCF_019320065.1. Classification (NCBI taxonomy): domain Eukaryota; kingdom Metazoa; phylum Chordata; class Mammalia; order Artiodactyla; family Cervidae; genus Cervus; species Cervus canadensis. Next base: position 2,915,382 of record NC_057420.1, read on the forward strand.
GTCTGACTTTTTGTGACCCCATGGACTGCAGCACACCAGGCTTGCCTGTCCATCACCAACTCCTGGAGCTTACTCAAACTCATGTGCACCGAGTCAGCCATGCCATCCAGCCACTCATCCTCTGTTGTGTCCTTCTCCTCTTGCCTTCAATCTTTTCCAGGATCAGGATCTTTTCCAATGAGTCAATTCTTCTCATCAGGTGGCGGAGTTTCAGGTATTGGAGTTTCAGTCTCAGCATGAGTCCTTCCAATGAATATTCAAGACTGATTTTTTTTTAGGATGGCTGGATCTCCTTGCAGTCCAAGGGACTCTTCAAGCATCAATTCTTCAGTGCTCAGCTTTAAGATATAAGTACATACTTTATCCTTAGATAAGCAGATGACAGCACTCTTAAGGTAGAAACATAAGAGGAACTTAAAAGCTTGCTGATGAATGAGAAGGAAGACAGTGAAAAAGGTGGCTTGAAATTCAACATTAAAAAATGAGGATCATGGCATCTGGTCACATCACTTCATGGCAAATAGATGGGGAAACAATGGAAATAAAGACTGATTTTATTTACTTGACTCTAAAATTACTGCAGATAATGACTGCAGCCATAAAACTAAAAGATGGTTGCATTTTGGAAGAAAAGCTATGTCCAACATAGACAGCATATTAAAAAGCAGAGACATTACTTTGCCAACAAAGGTCCATCTAGTCAAAGATATGGCTTTTACAGTAGTCATGTATGGATGTGAGAATTAGACCATAAAGAAAGCTGAGTGACAAAGAATTGATGCTATGACTTGTGGAGGAGACTCTTGAGAGTCCCTTGCACTGCAAGGGGATCAAATAAGCCAATCATAAAGGAAATCAGTCCTGAATGAATATTCATTGGATAGACTCTTGCTAAAGCTGAAACTCCAATATTTTGGCCACCTGATGCAAAGAACTAACTCATTGGCAAAGACCCTGTTGCTGGGAAAGATTGAAGGCAGGAAGTGGACAACAGAGGATGAGATGGTTGGATGGCATCACCAACTAAATGGACATGAGTTTGAGCAAGATTCAAGAGTTGGTAATGGACATGGAAGCCTGGCATGCTGCAGTCCATGGCGGTCACAAAGAGTCAGACATGACTGAGCAACTGAACTGAATGGAACTGAGGCACTTTCTCCTAGCTGGTTAAATACCCATTTTCTACAGTGGATAGACCATAGTTCAACAGTGTTTACATGAAACCCTTACAAAATTTTACAATAATAATTTGCATATTTTTTTTCTCTTCACTGTTCCCACTTACCTCTCCCCCACAGTTAGAACATTTTCAAATGAAGGAATAGATACAATTATAATTGCAAAATTATAATTGCATAATGGAGATTTTGCTCCACTTATGTCCTCTAACACTATCAAGACATTTCCCACCAAAATATGAAAGTATGTGGTTAAAATATAAAGACCCCAAATCTTGCCCTATTTGTAATTTACTCTAGTGTCAGTCTTTATTTTTTTGGTCTCCAAAATCACTGCAGGTGATGATTGCAGCCGTGAAATTAAAAGATGTGTACTCCTTGGAAGGAAAGTTATGACCAACCTAGATAGCGTATTAGAAAGCAGAGACATTACTTTGCCAACAAAGGTCTGCCTAGTCAAGGCTATGGTTTTTCCAGTGGTCATGTATGGATGTGAGAGCTGGACTGTGAAGAAAGCTGAGTGCCAAAGAATTGATGCTTTTGAACTGTGGTGTTGGAGAAGACTCTTGAGAGTCTCTTGGACTGCAAGGAGATCCAGCCAGCAAATCCTATAGGATATCAGTCCTGGATGTTCATTGGAAGGACTGATGCTGAAGGTGAAACTCCAAAACTCTGGCCAACTCATGTGAAGAGTTGACTCATTGGAAAAGACCCTGATGCAAGGAGGAGAAGGGGATGACAGAGGATGAGATGGCTGGATGGCATCACCGACTCGATGGACATGAGTCTGAGTAAACTCCGGGAGTTGGTGATGGACATGGAGGCCTGGCGTACTGCAATTCATGGGGTTGCAAAGAGTCAGACACGACTGAGCGACCAAACTGAACTGAACTGAATCTATAGCAATTTATGTGTGCATTTATTTTCTAGTTTTTCTGTCAGCTTTTTTGTTTGTCTGTTTTTTAGCTCTAATGATACACAGCTTGCCAGATAGCTAGCTTAATTGATAAAGAATTCACTTGCAATCAAGAGGTCCTGGTTCATTTCCTTCTTTGTGAAGATACACTAGAAAAGAGATAGGCCACCTACTCCAGAATTCTTGTGCTTCCCTTGAGGCTCAACTGGTAAAGAATCCACCTGCAATGAAGGAGACTTGATTTTGATCCCTGGGTTGGGAAGATTCCCTGGGGAAGGGAATGAGTATTCACTCTAGTATTCTCGCCTGGAGGACTGCATGGGACTGTATAGTCCGTGGGGTCACAAAGAGTCAGACATGACTGAGAAACTTTCACTTTCACTTTTAATGGTAAATAAGACATGTGTTTCTTTATTTAATCTTGCTGGATTCTTAAATTAAGCATGGCCTATTCTTAATGAATTAAAATGAAATATCTTTTTAATGTGTTAGATATGTATCAAAATTCAATTATCTCATTGTTCCAAGACTTAAGTCAAAGAAGTCATATAGAATCTGATCCTCATAAACATGATTGATTTATGTGTTATCACCTTCCAGGAGCTTCTTAATTCATAGGGGGTGGAAGAAAAACAAACTACCTGAAAAAAAGAAAGTTACAAATACATATATGCTATATATAGACACACATATCTGGTTTACAAATATAAAAATAATGCTTCTTGCTTTCTTCTCTATCATCATTTTAATGTTTTCTTTTAATTTTACCATTTTGACATTTCCAGTATAGGAAATTGCCTAAAAATTACTATAGCTTGATGTATTTTCTTAGCATATTTGTAACTGTTGGTATTAAAATATCTAAGGAGGAAAAAGTCTGTTACAAAGCAGTCTTCCTTTCTACATTGAAACATTAAAAATGTTCTCACTGCTGCCATTTAATTTCTGATGCACAAAGCACAAGCTACTTTTTTAAATTCCTCTAGTCAGTTCACATGTTGTTTGACTAGGCTTGCTTTTTTCTTTAAACTGAAGGTCACTTTTGATCTCTCCTCTGTTTCATGATCTCCCCTGTTTCTGTGGATATCAATTATAAAGGTCTCAGTTCTGAAGTGAACCTGATCTTGAAGAGAGAGCAGTGAGCACTCCTGCAGAAAGATCTTAATTCCCTGGTCAGGAATTAAACTTGAACAATGAGGATAAAAACCAAGAGTCCTAGCCCATCAGTGGTTACAGGCTAAAAGTAAAGTGGTCTTGGCTCTTGCCCCTCTTTGAAAGCAAGTTTTTCAAGGAAACAGAAACTGTGAAAATACGTACAAAGTTTCTTGTTAGAGACACACAAAATGTATGAGAGAGCGTGTAGGAAAATGTTTTATCAAATTCAGACACAGGGCAGAGACACACATCTAGAGAGAGGGTATGGACATCCTCTCTAATGAGGAGGAGAACAGAACTTCAGAAGTTAGACAGAGATACCCAACCAGAGTGTGTGTGCCCTGAGTAAGGAGAAGAGCAGTAAGAGTGTGATATAAATCACTTTTATAGGACAGTGCTTCTGAGTCTTTGTTTACCTTTGGCCAATTATCTCCCTTCATTCTTTATACTTCCATGGACTGCCACCTGCGCCCCCCACCCCCCTGCCCCCCGCCACCCCAGATGCATGCACAACTTTTTTTCTAAGATGGGTCCCACCATAGAGGCCCATCCTTGATTATTATGTAATGGAGCCCTCTCCCTTATGACTCCCAAAATAACATTCCTCTGCATGTGCAGAGAGGAAAGTCTTCCTTGACCTCTGGAGAGGGTTCTTTATCTTTATGCTTTAGACAGACTTTTGCCACTTTTGTCCTTGGAGTGTCTGGGTGAGAAAAAAGCCTCAGTTTTACTCCTTTTGACAACTGCCAGGTGTCTGGCCCAGAGGCCCTCTGTCTCCTATCTCAAATCAAGCAGCTGTTTTGGCCAAACATTACTTGATGAAAGTGGTGAATTTATTGATGAAGTTCTATGGAGGTGCTCCATTATACATTGTATACTTATTTTTTTCTCACTTTATAGACATCAGAAACTGTTTTCATTCAGCTCCTAATTTTTGAAATATTAGTACCCCAATAATTGATCAGTTCTTACGAATATTTCTCAGTTTTCTGATGAGGATTTTTCTTTCTCCTTTAGTGATTTATACAAGAAAGATATCATCCTTTAGCTGACATACATTTAACTGATACTTTTTTCATACATGCCACATATTTACAATTATCCTTTTCATCTTTAAATCTTCAGAACACTACTTTAGTAATAATGGATATAACATGAATCCCAGTTTTGGTTTTGTTTCAAAGATAATGGTTACAGTATCATACAAGCTGAAAAATATTGCTACCCTGTGAGCTAATTTTTATGCTGCAACTACAACAAGGGAGAAAATGAATAATATACACATTTGAATGCTCAGTTCCAAATAATAGCAAGGAGAGATAAAAGTCTCCCTAAGCAGTCAATGCAAAGAAATAGAGGAAAACCATAGAATGAGAAAGATTAGAGATCTGTTCAAGAAAATTAGAGATACCAAGGGAACATTTCATGCAAAAATGGGCTCAATAAAGGACAGAAATGGGATGGCCCTAGCTGAAGCAGAAGATATTAAGAAGAGGTGGCAAGAATAATCTGAAGAACTGTACAAAAAAGATCTTCCCAGATAACGATGATGATGTGATCACTCACCCAGAGCCAGACATTCTGGAATGTGAAGTCAAATGGGCCTTAGGAAGCATCATTAGAAACAAAGCTAGTGGAAGTGATGAAATTCCAGTTGAAAATTCAAATCCTGAAAGATGATGCTGTGGAAGTGCTGCACCCAATATGTCAGCTAACTTGGAAAACTCAGCAGTGACCACAGGACTGGAAAAGGTCAGCTTTCATTCTAATCCCAAAGAAAGGCAATGCCAAAGAATGCTCGAACTACAGCACAGTTGCACTCATCTCACACTCTAATAAGTAATGCTCAAAATTCTCCAAGCCAGGCTTCAAGAGTATGTGAACCGTGAACTTCTGAATGTTCAAGCTGGATTTAGAAAAGGCAGAGGAACCAGAGACCAAATTGCCAACATCCACTGGATCATCGAAAAAGCAAGAGAATTCCAGAAAAACATCTATTTCTGCTTTATTGACTATGCCAAAGCCTTTGATTGTGTGGATCACAATAAGCTGTGGAAAATTCTGAAAGAATTGGGAACACCAGATCACCTGATCTGCCTCTTGAGAAACCTGTATTCAGGTCAGGAAGCAACAGTTAGAACTGGACATGGAACAACAGACTGGTTCCAAATAGGAAATGGAGTACGTCAAGCCTGTATATTGTCACCCTGCTTACTTAACTTATAGGTAGAGTACATCATAAGAAACACTGGGCTGGAAGAAGCACAAGGTGGAATCAAGATTTCTGGGAGAAATATCAATAACCTCAGGTATGTAGATGACACCACCCTTATGGCAGAAAGTGAAGAAGAACTAAAAAAATCTCTTGACGAAAGTGAAAGAGGAGAGTGGAAAAGTTGGCTTAAAGCTCAATATTCAGAAAACTAAGACCATGGTATCTGGCCCCATCACTTCATGGGAAATAGATGGGGAAACAGTGGAAAAAGTGTCAGACTTTATTTTGGGGGGCTCCAAAATCACTGCAGATGGTGATACAGCCATGAAATTAAAAGACACTTACTCCTTGGAAGGAAAGCTATGACCAACCTAGACAGCATATTAAACGGCAGAGACATTACTTTGCCAACAAAGGTCCATCAAGTCAAGGCTATGGTTTGTCCAGTAGTCATGTATGGATGTGAGAGTTGGACTATAAAGAAAGCTGAGCACTGAAGAATCAGTGCTTTTGAATTGTTCTGTGGGAGATGTCTCTTGAGACTGCAAGAGATGATTCCCTTGGACTGCAAGGAGATCCAGTCAGTCCATCCTAAAGGAGATCAGTTCTCGGTATTCATTGGAAGGACTAATGCTGAAACTGAAACTCCAACACTTTGGCCACCTGATGTGAAGAGCTGACTCATTGGAAAAGACCTTGATGCTGTGAGGGATTGGGGGCAGGAGGAGAAGGGGATGACAGAGGATGAGATGGTTGGATGGCATCACCGACTCAATGGACTTGAGTTTGGGTAAACGCTGGGAGTTGGTGATGGACTGGGAGGCCTGGTGTGCTGTGGTTCATGGGGTCACAAAGAGTCAGATAGGACTGAGCAACTGACTGACAGCATATCTTGTATAAACAACAAAATTTTTATATTGTCTAATGATTTTCTTGTCAACTGAAAATTCAACATACAATCCTAGCATTTTCCCCAGCAATTCAGTGGTTAGAACTGCATTTTCAGTGCTATGGCCTGAGGTTTAATGCCTTTTGGGGGAATAAAGATAACACAAGCCAAATGACACAGCCAAACATAAAAATAAATAAATAAATGCACACACAACCTAAAAGCTGAGTTTTTGTTTTTACTTTTTCCAAGGTAGCATCTCAAGTAACTCTGAGAAAACTTATCTGAAGAGACGATGGGGGAGCTTGAATATAAAGGAATTTTCAACAAATGGCACATAGTTGAAGAACAGATTGCTGTTAATAAAAGAGAACTAGATTTCTCAAAGTTAAGGAACTGAAACATTTTCTATGTATGGGAAAATGTAGGAATTTGGGCTCACTGGAATCATTCCTCTAATATGGACCTCAGCTATTTGGAGCCAGTTGCCTGTGCTTTCTCTTCCTGAGTTTCCAGAGGGTTCACTGAAGGAGTGGCTACTGTCTGTTCTGCTAGACGGCAGGAATTCTTTTCTTCCTGAATTTCCTGAGGGCTTATCAGCTGTTTGCAATCACTGGTGACTGACAACCTTTTTTATTGATATGACAGACAACATTTTGCTTCTCAATATCTTGTTTGAAATTTGGCTTACATGGACAGAGGAACCTGGTGACTATGGACTATAGGGTTATAAAGAGTCAGACACACCTGAAAAGGCACATAAGCTAAAATGATCACTGAGTCTGGTGACTAGCAAAGTAAATCACAGTTTGTAGCCAGATTTCAGAATAGAGAAATAATAAATTGAATTGTCTTTTTTTTTTATTACTATGAAAAATTTTTGATCATGTTTCTTTGTATTATTTCAGGCAAATCTGTCTACTGTTGAAAAGCATAAGTGACATATATGTGTATGTGAATTTACACATATATATGACTTTCAAATATAAATATCTCAAAGTAGGTAATATATGTTTTTCCATTGGCATCCAATGCATACCTCATTCTCTCTACTTCTTCCACTCATATCGTTTCTGTCTGTTCATACTCTAGGGCTAGTTCTAGTTATCAGCTGAAAAAAAAAGGTTAAGAGTTATGTTCATTTCAGTTCTGTTGAGAGGCTGCTGAAAGTGTTAACCTTTGAATCAGGGACTGTTGATAATATAAAATTATCAGAGTGGCCAGCCTTACTAGTCGCCTCTAGCCCAGAAAATGTTTTCCTTTGGTGCTTATTCCCATCACTAGAGTTCTATGCTACAGTTACTTTATGTAGAGCTAAACATATGAGCTGGTGATGGACATGAAGGCCTGGCATGCTGTGATTCATGGAGTTGCAAAGAGTCGGACACGACTGAGCGACTGAACTGAACTGAACTGAAACATATGGGCAACTACTTGAAGAATCAGACATCGTTAATTTAGCTGAAGGCCTGGTTGCATTTTGAGTAATATAAAAGACAACAATTTTATAAAACAGACTATCACTGTATTATAGGTAGTAACTATATTGAAGTCAGAGTGCAACAGAAAGTTCAAGAGGCATAAAAAAATTAAAAAAGAAAGAAAGAACTAATTAGAACAGAGATTAGCATAACTATTGCAATCTGGTTCTAATAAGACATCAACTCCCAAGGGGGCCAACTACAGAAGCCAAGTTAGGGACAGACGAGGTAGAAAGAAAAATATTAGAATTTTCTTTTTGTTTAAAATGAGGCACTTTATCAACTTGCTGTAGCTCACAGTATAAAAAGAAAGTCTTTTTAGGAAACAAAGAATTAAAAGTCCATATTTAAGAATAAATCATGACACTACAAATTACATTTATCGGTAAACTCAGCCCCATGAAATTGATTCTGTTGATCTGAATGAAGTGTTAAGCCTTTCCGTTAGAATTTTATAATTTCTTACCATTAGAATTTTATAATTTCTTACCCAGTTCAGGAGTATGATGTAAAAGTCAATAGAAGTTTTTATTTGCCAAAACAATCATTTTTGTGACTTTCTGAAGTGCTTATTTTATAGAAGAATCAATAAAACAATTATTTTCTATAGATAATGACTTAAATGACATGATTAGAGATCTGATTGCAATGCAATTGGTAAAAAACATAGATATTTTGGTGACATACTACGTTTATAGATGGCACAGTGCTAAAGAACCCACATGCCAAAGGAGGAGATACAAGAAAAAAGAACTGGAAAGATCTTTGGATTGGAGAGATCCCCAGGAGTACAAGTGGCCACCTACTCCTGTACTCTCATCTGGAAAATCCCATGAACAGAAGAAACCTGACAGGCAGTACATGGAGTTGCAAAGAGTTGGATAAGACTGAGAAACTGATGGCACATACATTTTAAGATAATCATGGAAATTATAGCTGACAACCTGTAAATAGGTCAAGAGGCAACAGTTAGAGCCAAAAGTGGAAAATGGAATTGCTCAAAATTGGAAAAGGAGTATGTAAAGGCTGAATATTATCACGCTTATTTTTTAGCTTACATGCAGAGTACATTATGAGAAATTCAGGGCTAAATGAGCCACAAGTTCAAAATTTCTTTCAGAATCAAGATTACTGAAAGAAATATCAACAACCTCATATTTGCAGATGGTCCAACTCTTATGGCAGAAAACAAAGAACTAAAGAGGTTCTTGATGAAGGTGAAAGAGGGTAGTGAAAAAGCTGGTCTAAGACTCAACATTCAAAGAACTAAAATCATAATATTATGTCCCATCTCTTCATGGCAAATAGATATAGGGAAATGGAAACAGCGGCAAATTTTATTTCCTTGGGCTTAAAGTTCTTTGTGGATTTGTGCAAACTGCCTCCATTAAATTAAAAGGCATTTGCTCCTTGGAAGACAAGCTATAACAAACATAAACAGCATACTAAAAGGCAGAAACATCACTTTGCAATAAAGGTCCATATTGTCAAAGAATGGTTTTTCCAGTAGTCATGTATGGATGTGAGAGTTGAATCATTAAGAAAACTGAGTTCCAAAGAATTAATGTTTTCAAACTGTGGTTCTGGAGAAGACTCTTGGAGAGTACTTTGGACAGCGAGGATATCAAACCAGTCAGGAGATGAGATGATTGAATGGCATCACCGACATAATGGATATGTGAGCTTAAGCAAACTCTGGGAAATAGAGTTTGAGCAACCTTAAGAAAGAACTCAGTTTTGTGGCCAGGGTCAGAATCACTTCAGTTCAGTTCAGTTGTTCAGTCATGTCCGGCTCTTTGAGACCCCATGAATCGCAGCACACCAGGCCTCCCTGTCCATCACCAACTCCTGGAGCTTACTCAAACTCATGTCCATCGAGTCAGTGATGACATCCTGCCATCTCATCCTCTTTTGTCCCCTTCTCCTCCTGCCACCAATCCCTCACAGCATCAGGGTCTTTTCCAATGAGTCAACTCTTCGCATCAGGTGGCCAAAATATTGGAGTTTCAGCTTCAGTATCAGTCCTTCCAATGAACACCCAGGACTGACCTCCTTTAGGATGGACTGGTTGGATCTCCTTGCAGTCCAAAGGACTCTCAAGAGTCTTCTCCAACACCACAGCATCAGAATAAGTATGTTTAATTGGCTAAGTGAGTTGGTCCAACCTAGTGATATCAGTAGTAGCCCAGAGTGAAATATAATTCCTTTCTTCTAAAATAAATTTCGTAAGAGCCATCTGGTCAGAGAGAACCCCACAAAGGTAAACGAGAAGTACTAACAGCACATGAACCAAGAATTCCTAGATGTACCAGTAGATTTAGAAAAGGTAGGGGAACCAAAGATCAAATTGCCAACACCCATTGGATCATAGAAAAAGCAAGAAAATTCCCAAGAGAAATCTACTTCTGCTTCATTGACTGTGCTAAAGCCTTCGACTGTGTGGATCACAGCAAACTGTGGAAAACTCTTAAAGAGATGACACTACCAAATCATCTTACCTGCCTCCTGTGAGGGAAACCTGGTGTGTTGCAGGTGCTCTAAAAGAGTTGGACATAAATGAGTGACTGAACAACAACAAGAGATGCAAGTAATTGACCACAAATCCAGAAATTTGATTAATTTCTAAGATTTTTATAAGATTGTGACCATGATAGAAAACATTTGATTCATGTGCAAGAGACCAAGGAGCCAAGAAAATGTTGTGAACAATCAAAAGTGCCAGGTCAAGCTTCTTGGATCAGTTGTCTACTTCTAATGTCATCTTCTTCTCATTCTGGCATTGGTGTTTCCTTATTATCAGAATGTTAGCAGTTCTCTCTATAGACCAGACTGGTGCAAGAGCCCTTTTTTAGGTGGGAAATATGAGGATAGTAAATCCCCTTCAGTTGTGAAGTGCATAAATTAGTCAAAAGAACCTGATAAGTGTCCTTCCAGTTACATTGGAGGGGGTTCTTTAAATGACTTCTTTTTTTTTCCTAATGTAAAAAACCTCTTGGTTGTAAGTCATTGATATTTGATCTTCATTTGAGGATAGATAACTGTGACAAGTTTCAGAAACAAGTTTAGAATGACTTGTCAATAATTTTATAAAACCCTTACAATAACATAATATATATTCCTCAAGAGATATAAGATCATATAGTCTGTCACCTAATCTCATTGATCTCTTGGCAATAATCTCAAAGAGAGATAAATGATGTTTGCCAAAGGAGTTGAGTTGAGGTTGAGGAGAACCAATGGAAAGGTCTTAGTTCATTGTAAGGAATAAATATTCATAAATTTAGCCAACTGAGTTTTAATTGTTCCATTTGTCCTTTCAACTAACCCAGAAGACTTGGTGTGATAGGCCCAGTTGAAATGTTGAATAATTGGACAAATTTTTGCAATTTCCTTAACAATTTTTCCACTCAAATGGGTCCTTCTGTCACTACATAATTCGGAAGGGATTCCTCAAAAGGGGACTCCTCACTCTTTCTAAAAGCAGCTCCTCTATCAATTGTGTCATAGTCCTTCTGTATGGCAATGTTTGAAACCCAGTGTGAGAACATGCAAACAAGAGCAAATGATAACCTTGTGAGGGAGATATCTGCATAAAATCAATTTGCCATGTTTTAAAAGGGTCTGTGAGTAATGGAAAACTTCCCTGAGAACTATGTAATGATTTTCCTATGTAATATTTTAGATACATGTTGCATCCCGAATACACCTTCTGAATTATGGTGAAGAAAAGTTGACAAAACTACTTTTTACCCCATAACACCACCTTATCTGGTTCCCAATGAGTTAACTCATGCATGTATTGTAAAACAGGGTATTGAGCTCCAAACAAAAGGATAGGCTCTCCATTTAGGCCTATCCACAGCTCTCTGTTAGAGCTGAATCTTCGTTCTGTATCCAAGTGTCTTTGTCTTTGTCTGGTGGGCTTCTCTGAAAACGTAACAACATGTTAGTGAGGTTACTGTGAAGATGAAAGGGAAAAGAAGAGGCTGGTTGGTCATTGATAATTTGAGAGAATGCTGCTTTGGTGGTGGGATCAGCTAGAGTTTCCTTTTGCCTCTGCAATGTCAGTCCTTGAATGGCCTCATAACTTAACAATGGTAAGTGTGCCTGGGAGCAGGATTGATTCCTAATAACTTGTTTCTCTTTTATGATAGGCTGTCCCAAGGATGTTAGAAAACTTCTTATTTCCAAAGTATACCAAAATCATGTGTCACTGAAAAACCACAGTGGCCGTCTGTGTATATATTGGCATATTTTATTTTTGCCAACTAACAGACTTTAGTCAGTACTATTAACTCAGCTTGCTGGGCAGAAGAGACATTAGGAAAGGGATCATTTTCAATGAGAGATACTGGTGAAACAATAGTATAGACAGCCTGAGATTTTCCATGAGGTTCTTGTGAATTTGAATAAGAATATGAACCATCAGTGAATAATAAAAAATCAGGTTTATCCATTGAACTCTCTTGAAGGCCAAGCCTAGGGAACAAAAGATTGTCAGTTTAGGCAGTACAATAATCTTTTCTGTCATCTGATTTTTCTGGGAGTAAGGAGGCTGGCTTAAGTTTGTTTTATCTGAGGAGAGTTATGGATGGGAAGAACAGAACAATGTTGAGAGAAGTTATCTGACTTACTGAATAATGTGTGTGATTAGAGTTTGGTAAGTCTTCCACAGAGTGTGGAACAAAGACAGTAAGAGGGTGACTCAGAACTATTTCCTCAGAGATTCAACACATCATAGCTGTTGCTGTGACAGTATACCCCTTGGCTATGCTACATCTAATTAATGACTGTAATATCCTATTGGATGGTGGTCATCAAAAAGCTTTTGGGCTATTATTCCTAGCTCATTTCCCTGGTTTTCATGGGCAAAGAGGGAAAAGGGATGGATGCCATTAGGCATGCCCATAGTTTGAATGGATACCCATAGTTTGGATGCCCTAAGGCCGAGATCTTTCTCAGGAGGCCCTGTAGGGTCTCCATGGCTTCAGAACGTCCTATTAACCAGCAAAGGCATCCAGCTTGGGTAATGTTTAAGTAAATCATATAGTGGTTGAACTGTTAAAGAAAAATTTGGGATCCAATTCCTGAAGTAGCCTGCAAGGCTGAGAAATCCTTTGTTTTCTTTTTGTCCTCAGAGTAGGGAAAGCAAGAATCCATTCATTCTATCTAGATCAATTAAAAGTCCATCATTAATAAAGCATTTGAAATTTTTTTAAAAAAGAAAGAAGAAATATCCTTTGATATTAAATGTCCTAAGTAATTACATTAGTTTACAAAATTGTAATTTCTCTTTAGACACCTTATGTCCTTTTGAAGCTATTTTCTGGGGTAACTAGCTTCCCTGATAGCTCAGTTGGTGAGAATCTGCCTGCAATGCAAGGAACCCTGGTTTGATTCCTGCGTCAGAAAGATGCCCTGGAGAAGAGATAAGCTACCCACTCCAGCATTCTTCGGCTTCTTTTGTGGTTCATTTTCTGCCATATGAGCCACTTTTGGCAGAAAGTGAAAAGGAACTAAAGAACCTCTTGTTGAAAGTGAAAGAGGAGAGTGAAAAAGCTGGTTTAAAACTCAACATTGAAAAACCTAAGATAATGGCATCCAGTCCCTTCACTCCATGGCAAACAAATGGAGAAACAGTGGAAACAGTGACAGACTTTCTTTTCTTGGGCTCCAAATCACTGTAGTCATGAAATTAAAAGACATTTGCTCCTTTGAAGAAAAAGTATGACCAACCTAGATAACATACTAAAAAGCAGACATATCACTTTGTTGACAAGGATCCATCTAGTAAAAGCTATGGTTGTTCCAGTAGTCATATATGGACATGAGAGTTGGACTATAAAGAAAGCTGAGAACCAAAGAATTGATGCTTATGAACTGTAGTGTTGGACAAAACTCTTGAGAGCCCTTTGCACTGCAAGGAGATCAAACCAGTTCATCCTAAAGGAAATCAGTCCTCAATATTCATTGGAAGACTGATGCTAAGGCTGAAGTTCCAGTATTTTGGCTACTGGATGTGAACTGAATCATTAGAAAAGTCCCTGGGAAAGGCTGGGAAAGACTGAAGGCAGGAGGAGAAGGGAACAACAGAAGATGAGACGGTTGAAGGCATCACTGACTCAATGGACATGAGTTTGAGCAAACTCTGGGAGTTGATGATGGACAAGAAAGACTGGCATGCTTCAGTCCCTGGGAATCTCAAAGTGTCAGACACAACTGAGCAACTGAACTGAGCTGAAATATGGCTCAGCTGGTAAAGAATCTGTCTGCAGTGTGGGAGACCTTGGTTTGATCCGTGGGTTGGGAAGATCCCCTGGAGAAGGAAAAGGCTTCTCTTTCCTTTCTTAGTATTATGGATACTGAGAAAAATATCTAAAATTTAGATATTGAGAAACATATCTAAATTTATGGATATTTATTTCTTATGATGAACTCAGTAAATACCCCACTCCAGTATTCTGGACTGGAGAATTCCATGGACTGTATAGACCAGGGGGTCACAAAGAGATGGACACAACAGAGCAACAGTCACTTTCTTTCTGGGGTAAGTACAGGGTGTCCAGCTGATTATTTACTAGGAACTTGAACACAGTAACAAGTCATCTAGGTATCATATCGTCTGTTTTTTTATATCTACAAAAAGTAAATGGAACTTTCAGTACAGCCTGTGGCATTGCATTTATGTTCATTCTAAGTGAGGGCAAAAAGATTGATCATCAGGATGCAAAGGGATACTAAAGAATGTGCTGCAGAAAGATATCACTGAGAAGAAGTCACTATTTTTAGAACTATGACATAGTACAGTGTGGGGTTTAGGTACCACAGAGTGGCAAGGAAAACAATAGCACTGACAATCTCATATCTTGTGTGTATCTCCAATCCTCCCCTTTAGATTTTTCAACTGGAAGGATGGGAGTGTTACAAGAACTATAGAAGACATGTTCAGTTCAGTCTCTCAGTAGTGCACAACTCTTTGCGAGCCCCTGAACCACAGCATGCCAGGTCCCCCCAGTCCATCATCAATTCCCAGAGTTTACCCAAACTCAAGTCCATTGAGTCGGTGATGCCATCCAACCATCTCATCCTCTGTCATCCCATTCTCCTCCCACCCTCAATCTTCCCCAACAGCAGGGACTTTTCAAATCAGTCAGCTCGCCACATCAGGTGGCCAAAGTATTGGAGTTTCAGCTTCAACATCAGTCCTACCAATGAATACCCAGGACTGATCTCCTTCAGGATGGACTGGTTGGATCTCCTGCAGTACAACGGACTCTCAAGAGTCTTCTTCAACACCACAATTCAAAAACATCAATTCTTCTGCTCTCACATCCATACATGACTACTGGAAAAACCATAGCCTTCTGCTTCTTATTATGCTGTCTAGGTGGGTTTTACCTTTCCTTCCAAGAAGTAAGCGTCTTTTACTTTCATGGCTGCAATCACCAACTACCGTGATTTTGGAACCCCAAAAAATAAAGGCAGCCACTGTTTCCCTATCTATTTGCCATGAAGTGATGGGACTAGATGCCGTGATCTTAGACTTCTGAATGTTGAGTTTTAGGTGGATGTTTTCACTCTCCTCTTTCATTTTCATCAGGCATGAGTGAGTGAAGTCACTCAGTCGTGTCTGACTCTTTGTGACCACATGGACTGTAGACTACTAGCCTTCTCTGCCCATGGGATTCTCCAGGCAAGAACACTGGAATGGGTTGTCATTTCTGAGAAGCCCTTTATGAATGTAAACTGATATCAATGGTTTTAGTCCCTCGATAGCTTCATGGCTCAATGGATATGGCAAATATTGGACAGGGGCGTATTTTGGTCTATGATAATTTTAAAGGGTGTTGAAGAATGTATTTTCTTTATTATCAGTAGAGTCATATGCTCATAATTCTTTTATTGGTCTACATCATCTTTATAATGGGCCAAGAATATTATAACAAGAAAAATCTAATTTACCCTTCAAGTTAAAATCATTTCTTCCTTATCAGTTAAAGAAATCTGGGTTTCATAAGTTCTATCAGGTAAATAGGTGCACTTTCTACTAGGAAAAAGGAATATATTCCTTAACTCCTTCTAAGTAAAATGCAAAAGGGGATGATTTAAAAGCTTTAATGGATGTAGTGGAAACCCATATCATTTGCACTGAAATTTTATCCAAGGGAGAGGGTTTTTTTTTTTTTTTTTTTTTTTTAATGTTGAGTTTCAAGCAAGTTTTTTCACTCTCTTCTTTCATGTTTATCAAGAGACTCTTCAGTCTCTCTTCAGTTTCTACCATAAGAACAGTGTCATCTGCATATCTGACGTTATTGGTATTTCTCACAGCCATTTGATTCCAACTTGTTCATCCATCATCTGGCATTTCACATGATGTACTCTGCATTTAAGTTAAATAAACAGGGCGTCAAAATACAGCCTTTACGTACTCCTTTCCTAATTTGGAACTCATCCATTGTTACATGTCTGGTTCTAACTGTTGCTTCCTGACCCACATACAGATGTTTCAGGAGGAATTGAGGATATCTCAACTCATAATTTCAAATAGCTCATATCCATCAGCAAATTCTACTAGAATTTGTCAAGTTTGGTGAAACTGCTTAGCTAGAGCTCTAAATTCAGTTCAGATCCAGGGTGTATAAGTTAAAACAGACAGCTTGCCATTCTTATAATAGATTTCTCCTTAAAAGGAGCTAGGTGTACTTCTGATTTCTCTCTTCTTTTATCAGGAAGTAACAAGAGGTGAGGTTCACAAAAGAGAGAGACAAAGCTTCTGGTTGTTATTGTTCAATTGTTAAGTCGTGTCCTACTCTTAGTTGTGTGACACCATGAACTGCACCATGTCAGGCTTCCCTGTTTTTCACTATCTCCCTGGGTTTACCCAAATTATGTCCACTGAGTCAGTGATGCCATTCAACCACCTCATTCTCCATTACACCTTTCTCCTCATGCCTCAAGGAGGAAAGATCTTCCTGATCTTTTCCCATATCAGAGTCATTTCCAATGAATCAGCTCTTTACAACAGGTAGCCAAAGTATTGGAGTTTCAGCTTCCGCAAAAGCTCTTTCAATGACTATTCAGGGTTGATTTCCTTTAGGATTGACTGATTTGATCTCCTGTCAGTTCAAGGGACTTTAAGAGTCTTTCCCAACACCACAATTGGAAAACTTCAATTATTCAATGCTGAGCCTTCTCTGAAGAAGCTGAAGCTGAACGGATTTATGAAGAGCTACAAGACCTTCTAGAATTAACACCCAAAATATCCTTATAGGGGACTGGAATGAAAAAGTAGGAAGTCAAGAAACACTTGGAGTAACAGGAAAATTTGGCCTTGGAGTACAGAATGAAGTAGGGCAAAGGATAATAGAGTTTTGCCAAGAGAACATACTGGTCAGAGCAAACATCCTCTTCCAACAACACAAGAGAAGACTCTACATACAGACATCACCAGATGGTCAACATTGAAATCAGATTGATTATATTCTTTGCAGTCAAAGATGGAAAATCTCTATAGAGTCAGCAAAAACAAGACTGGGAGCTGACTGTGGCACAGATCATGAACTCCTTACTGTCAAATTCAGATTTAGATTGAAGAAAGTAGGGAAAATCATTGGACCATTTAGGCATGACCTAAATCAAACCCTTTACATTTATACAGTGGAAGTGAGAAATAGGTTTAAGGGAATAGATTTGTTTGACAGAGTGCCTGATAAACTGTGGAAGGAGATTCATGACATTATACAGGAGACAGGGATCAAGACCATCCCAAAGAAAAAGAAATGTAAAAAGGCAAAATGGCTGTCTGAGGAGGCCTTACAAAAGCTGTGAAAGGGGAAGCAAAAAGCAAAGGAGAAAAGGAAAGATATACCCATTAGAATGAAGAGTTCCAAAGAATAGCAAGGAGATATAAGAAAGCCTTCCTCAGTGATCAGTGCAAAGAAATAGAAGAAAATAATAGGATCAGAAAGACTGGAGGTCTCTTCAAGAAAATTAGAGCTATCAAGGGAACATTTCATGCAAAGATGGGCTCAATAAAGGACAGAAATGGTACAGAGATAACAGAAGCAGAAGATATGAAGAAGAGGTGACAAGAATACACAGAAGAACTGTACTAAAAAGATCTTCCTGACCCAGATAATAACGAAGGTGTGATCACCCACCTAGATAAAGCCAGACAACCTGGAAGGAGAGGTCACTACACATAAAGCTACTGGAGGTGATGGAATTCCAGTTGAGCTACTTGAATTCTCAAAGATGATGCTGTGAAAGTGCTGCACTCACTCAATATGCAAGCAAATTTGGAAAACTCAACAGTGGCCAGAGGACTGGAAAAGGACAGTTTTCATTCTAAGCCCAAAGAAAAGCAATGCCAAAGAATGCTCAAACTACAGCACAACTACACTCATCTGTTGCTAGTAAAATAAAATGCAAAATTCTCCAATCCAAGCTTCAACAATACGTGAACTATAAACTTCCAGATATTCAAGCTGGTTTTAGAAAAGGCAGAGAAACAAGAGATCAAATTGCCAACATCCACTGGACCATCAAAAAAACAAGAGAGTTCCAGAAAAACATCTATTTCTGCTTTATAGACTGTGCCAAAACCTTTGACTGATCACAACAACAGTGGACAATTCTGAAAGAGATGGGAATACCAGACCACTTGACCTGCCTCTTGAGAAACCTGTATGCAAGTCAGGAAGCATCAGTTAGTACTGGACATGGAACAACAGACTGGTTCCAAATAGGAAAAGGAGTACATTAAGGCTGTATAGTGGCACCCTGCTTATTTAACCTATATGCAGAGTACACCAGGAGAAACACTGGGCTGGAAGAAGCACAAGGAGGAATCAAGATTGCCGGGAGAAATGTCAATAACCTCAGATATGCAGATGACACCACCCTTATGGCAAAAAGTGAAGAACCAAAGAGTCTCTTGACGGAAGTGAAAGAGGAGAGTGAAAAAGTTGGCTTAAAGCTCCACATTCAGAAAAGTAAGATCATGACATCTGGTCCCATCACTTCATGGCAAATAGATGGGGAAACAGTGGAAACAGTGTCAGTCTTTATTTTGGGGGGCTCCAAAATCACTGCAGATGGTGGCTGCAGCCATGAAATTAAAAGATGCTTACCTCCTGGAAAAAAAAGGTATGACCAACCTAGACAACATATTACAAAGCAGAGACATTATTTTGCCAACAAAGATCCGTCTGGTCAAGGCTATAGTTTTTTTGAGTGGTCATGTATGGATGTGAGAGTTGGACTGTGAAGAAAGCTGAGCACAAAAAAATTGATGCTTTTGAACTGTGGTGTTGGAGAAGACTCTTGAGAGTCCCTTGGACACCAAGGAGATCCAACAAGTCCATCCTGAAGGAGATAAGTACTGGGTGTTCATTGGAAGGACTGATGTTGAAGCTGAAACTCCCATACTTTGGCCAGCTCATGCGAAGAGTTGACTCATGGGAAAGGATCCTGATGCTGGGAGGGATTGGAGGCAGGAGAAGGGGACGACAGAGGATGAGAAGGCTGGATGGCATCACCGACTCGATGGGCATGAGTTTGAGTAAACTCCGGGAGTTTGTGATGGACAGGGAAACCTGGCGTGATGCAATTCGTGGTGTCACAAAGAGTCGGACACGACTGAGTGACTGAACTGAACTGAACTGATGGCATTGGTATGGCTTTGGGCAGTTTGTCAATGTTTATTGCTGTGTTCCTCTTTGCTGAAGGATTAGCATGGCATGTCTTGCACTGCAACTTCCTAGTTCTGGGGTGTAGCTCCATTGCGGTGTAGCTGCACTCAACTATTTAATATTCCCTGTTGCCGGGAGTCCTGTGATGTTCCAAAATTTAGGAGCTGAGCCTCCTGCCTCTGAGTTTTGGTCCTGACCTCTCATAGTAGCATCAGTGCTTCTCTTCTCATGCATCACAGAAGACAAATGTTCTGGGTTAATGTTGAAACAACTCTCCACACCCAAAGGGGACTCACAGAATTATGTAGAGAAGAGAAAAGGGAGGAGTGAGATAGGGACAGACGGAAAAAGTGTGAGTCAAAAGAGAAGAGAGAAATCAAGCCAGTAATCAAATCCCTAAGAGACAAAGGATACTAAAAACAAAACTCTTAAAAGTACATAATTAAGAGCTAATATCAAAAAGCAAAAAACAAACAAAAAACTAGAATAGAGATTATCTCTCTCTCTTTAGTCACGAAGTCATGTCTGACTCTTGCAACCCCATGGACTGTAGCCTGCCAGGCTCTTCTGTCCATGGGATTCTCTAGGCAAGAACACTTAAAAGTACAAAATTAATAGCAAAGATCAAGAAGCAAAAAAAAAAACAAAAAAAAAAAACAACCAGAAACAGATATTACATCCTCAAAAGTACAATATATATATAAAAATAAAATTGAATACAAAAATTACATATGTGGTCAGTTCAAGGTCAGATAATCCCTTTTTCTGGCTTGTATTCATTCTCAGATCTTACAGTTGTCCCTCATAGGCATAGCCTCCGCTTAACTGTAGCATTTTGTTCGGTTGCACTTGCCACATCCAGGGCAGTTCCCTCTTCCATGTTTAGGTTGGTCATCTCTGCTTGCAAGTCTCCTGTGAAGTATCTTTGAAGTGTCTAATCTCCACCCTGAGATGAAGGGGCAAACATGGCCAGTTATTCAGGCTCACTCTTGGTTGTGTTGTGGAGAGGGAAAAATACTGCAAACTGACACTACTGGCATGCGTGTTGTGCACTCACAGTGGCTGGATCAAACAGGGGTACCACAACCCAAGGTGGCATGAATTTCCCAGGTCCAAGCTGTTTGGGTTCCTGGGTGTGCTGCAAGGGCACAATCCCAAGTGAGGCATGTATCTCATACACTTCCCAGATCCAAGCCACTCAGGTTCTTTGGTGTACCAAAGGGCACAGTCCTCGATAGGCCATGTGTCTCATGTACCTCCCATATTCAAGCCACTTAGTTTACCAGGTAGGTTGTGAGGGCACAGCCCCAGGTGGGCCATAAAGTTGCCCAGCCTTGTCAGGTTGTGACACTCCTGGTTGCTATGAACCATCCAGAATCCCAGGAAGACATGGTTAGTGACAGGTATCTTGCTCATAGCTTTTGTAGGATTTGCAGTCTCTGGGGACAAGACTGCATGAGCCCCTTGCTTTCTTCCACCTCTGGCTGTCAGGCATCATCTTCTCTGCTTCATGAAGAGCCCTGAAAGAGAGCTGGCTTGTTCTCCTTTGGTATTCAATAGGGTGATCCTGTGTTCTGTGAGTGGTCCAGGGTTCACAGTGGGGGTGTTAGAACCTTACTGTGGAAAAGGTCTTCTGTTTTTCTTTGTCTGTCTGGTGTTCCCATGGTTTCGGGTTCTTTGTCACATTAATATCCTCAGAGTATCCTCAGCTCATTCAACACTTACCCTAAGGACAAACAATGCAACCTGAGCCTCAGCACCCAGCCCACATTTGCTGCAGGTGGACACGAGTGTATGAGTTGCTTCTCCACTGGTAATTGCCATTCAGTGCAAATTCTGAGGTTTTTTTTTTTTTTTTTTTTTACCAATTATGCTGCCCTCTGAGATTTCAAAGCTCCTCTCTTACCAGTGAGAGGATTTTCTATTATGTGGAAATTTCCTCACAACTCCCTCTCGAGGACAGGTGAAAAGAAAAGAAAGTAAATTTGCTCAATCATGTCCAACTGCTGTAGCCCACCAGGCTTATCCATCCATGGGATTTTCCAGGACATACCGTAATGGGTTTCCATTTCGTTCTCCAGGGCATCTTCCCAACCCAGGGATCGAACCGAGGTCTCCCACATTGCAGGCAGGCAGACGCTTTACCCTCTGAGCCACCAGGGAAGCCCAGGACAAATATCTGCCCCTAAATCTTTTTTCTCTCTTCTGCTTTTATCTTTTGCCCTATCTGATTTTGAAGAGACTGGGTTGCCTTTCTGGGTATCTTGAGCCAGCATTCAGAATTTGTTTTGTGTAAGTTGCTCCACATGTAGATGATCTTTTGATGTATTTGTGGGAAAGAAAGTGGCCTCCCTGTCCTAGTCCTCCACCATCTTGGGACCACTGCCCCAATAAATTTTTGTAGACTTTGTGTTTTTTCTTTTTTCCATTCACTTCAAAACATTTTCTAAATTCTCTCACGATTTTTTCTTCTGACTTGTTGTTTAACAGTGTTGATGATTTCCATAGATTTGTAAATTTTTAAATCTATCCTTGTTTTTACTGATTTCAAGTTTAATTGCACTGTATTCATAGAATATGGTTTATATGACTTCTAACTTAAAAGTATCTTTAAGTCCTTTCTGGGGCTCAACCTATCCTTTGAGTGTTCCATGTGTACTAGACTATTATGTGTATTCTGCTCTTAGGTAGACTGTCATATTGGTGTGTGTGTGTCTGTCTGTGTGAGGATGTGAGTTTATACATAATATATGCCTACATGATTATCTCCTAGGTGTAGTTTTTGTGTTGTGTGTTCAGGTCCCATATTTGCTTTTAGATCTAACTAGTTATACCATAAAAGAAAATAGAGTCTTGAAGTTCTCAATTATTTTTACAGAACATTTCCTTTTTTGTCACTATTTGCATCCCAGACTCTGGCAGCCTGTTTTAGGTCCAGGTATATTTACCAGTTTTAACTCTTCTCAGTGGTTTGACTCTTCCGTCTCTACACATATCAGTTTCTCTTGCAAGAATTTTAAATCTAGTTGTATTTTCCCTGACATTAGTGGACCACAGATAACCTTTTTCTGTTTGCCTTCTATCTTTGCATCATAATGCTTAATATGTTTTCTTATATTTTTATCTTCAACCTATTTGTATCTTGCATGTAAAGTGAGTTCCTTGATAGCACATCAGTACATCATGTTTTCTTTATATTTCCTCCTTCAATCATCTAATTCTGTCATTAGCTGCCTTTTGATTAGTGGTGAGTAAAAATTACTTACCTAAAAAAAAAAAAAAAAAAATACTATCCTCTACTACAAGAATTATGTCACTGGAGACCATAGTCACTGACCTTCAAGTTCAGTGTGAAGATCAGGGATGAGGCCCTTTTTCCTCTGTGAAAAGCTGGCAGAACAGATTACAGATGGATATTTTCAGGAGAAGAATTTTATAAACACAAATTTTTGTATCTTTTCATAACCTAGTGAAGTGTTAAAATTACTAATGGTGACACTGTTCCACGGAATTATCAGGAAGCCTCTGCAAAAATGTGCACTTGAATGCATATACTCTTTCACCAAAATCAAAGGTAATACTGGTCTTCCTTTCAAATTCCATGAAGCAGCTTCTGAGATGTATTCATATCTCAAATTCTGTCTCCTGGTCTATAGTTCTTACTTTATCCTAAACCAAGACTTGCATAACTCTCATTTTGTATTTTCTTTTTCCCAGCCAACATTGGAGAGTTTAGTCCATGTAAATAAAATTATCGATAAAGAAAAATATTCTTCCATCTGTTTGCTATTTACCATATGTCTTACACGTTTTTTAGAATTAATTAATTTATTTTTAATTGGAGCCTAATTACTTTATAATATTGTAGTTGTTTTTGCCATACATTCTCATGAATTAGTCATGGATGTATATGTGTCCCCCATCCTGAACCCCACTCCCACCTCCCTCCCATCCCATCCCTCAGAACTGTCCCATTGCACCAGCCCTGAGCGCCCTGTCTCATTCTTCGAACTTGGACTGGCGATCTGTTTCACATATGGTAATATACATGTTTCAGTGCTATTGTCTTACACTTCTTTACTTTCTCTATTCCTCCATAACTGTTATCAATTTTTTTTTTTTGTATATCCATCCTTTTTCTAGTTAACTATTGATTGCCATTCTTATCTTTCTGCACATCTATTTTCTTCATACCAATGATGTTGGCAATTATAATCAGTATCTTCACTTTATAACCATTGTGCTTGGATTAATATTACCTTAGTTTAATACAATAACAACACTCTTCTCTCTAATACCTCTATTCCCACACTTAAATTGTGGCTGACACAAATAACACACTTATACATTACCCAGAAACAGAGATTTACAAGATAAGCTTTGTGTGTTTGTATTCTGTGTCATACGTAACGTAAAATTTTTCTTCCTATCTTCACCATCTGGGTCTTTTGATGTGCATATATTAGTAAACATGAAGATCTTACATAGGTGTATCAGGCTGCATCTGTTAGTCTCCTATTTTATTTTTCCCTCTATTTCCTCAGACTCCAAATGCCAGTTGACTTATTCTCAACCTTTCTTGATTCTTTGTTCTGCCTACTTAAATCTTCTATTAAACATCTCTAGTTTATTTTTCATTTCAATTTTTGTACTTTTGAACTGCTGAACCAAACTGTTAATTTATCTTTAGAATTTCTATATCATCCTCTTCTTTCTTGAGATATGTTTATTCTTATTTCTTTTAGTCTTTTGCTTATGATTTCCCTTAGTTCTGTAAAACTATGTGTTGAATTCAAGTCTTTGTGCAGTAACTACTATGCCAGAGCATCGTCTTAGAGGCTATGTTATTATCATGTTGTTTCCTTTCCTCATTTCCTTCCTTCCTTTTTATTTGTCAATAGTCATACTTTCCTTCTGCAGCATTTTCTTTACAAATGTACATTTTGAATATTATAAAATGTGGTAACACTGGAAAATATTTTTCTCTATAGTCCTCAATAGCTTTATAGGGTTTGTTGTTAAGCTCTGTTGCACGTTGTTAATGCTGCTTGCCTAGTGACTCTTTTAAACTACTTTTTTTTTGTGTGTGTGTAAGATCTGTATCCTTTTGCTGTGTCACCACTGATGTCTGTAGTCTGTTTGCTAACTTATCAACACATGCTTTAGAGAGTTTCCTTAAATGCCAGGAGCAAATAAGTTTAAAAAAATAAAAAAGAAAGAAAAGAAAATAGCAAAGGAGATTAAAAAATAAAGACTTTCCCAGTCTTTGTAGATTTAGCATGAATTTGACCAATCCTTAAAGCCTCATTCAACATTTTAGAATTCCTTTGCTGCAGGAGAAAGACCCCTCCAGGGTCTGAAAGAGAGCTCTTATATAACACTCAGAAATGAATTTTCAAGGAATCTGAAATTCATCTAGGCTAATTTATCTGTAAATGCTTGATTTGTAAAAACTTACTTTTCTTTAAGCCAACTGAATTGGAGCTCACTTACGTATGAACCTCAGCAATATTATCCAAAGACAAAGACACACACTAAGACATATACATAAATCCCAAAAGAGGTCTTATAGGTTTTGCTTGAGATTTAAAACATCTTTCGCCCTTCCTCCCCATTTTTCTCCCCCTTGGGTTAGTGTTAATAATTAGCCCCAGGCTGAAGGCTCAAGGCAAGGTGGACTGTGTATTTCAAGGACATGACAAGGATTAACTTCAGGTTTTTTTTCCTAGGCATGCCTTTTAACCAGTCTAGTTGCTTTTAAGTGCATACACAAAAAGAACTGGTTTTGCAGTTTCCAAGAGGAAAAAAAAAACAAAAACAAAAACAAAAACACAACATTTTAACCAGTTTTCTCCAGAGTCTAAAGAATATCATAGCCATACTTTGTAAAACAAACAAACAAACAAAATCTCCTTTCCTTTCTATAGTCATAGTGTAACAGTTAAAACATACCAAATAGTACTCAAATTGACTGTGATTAACAGGGGCACATGGGCTGATAAAAATCTTGTATTGTCTCCCTGGGGAGGTGGGGTCTTTGTTTAATCAGAGAATGTGAAGTGATAACAAAACTTGCTAGAGTAGGGACAGTAATTGGGGAGACTGGACTCCCGCCCCCCTCCCCCAACCCCAGAGATAGAGAAATCAGAAGAGGATTAGCTGAAGGAGAGAGAGAGACAAAGGGACTTAGAGGTGAGGTAGGGAGGGTGGGAGGAGGTGGGAGGTTGGGGTGGGTGTAAGATCACAAGGAGGCAAAGAAACAGAGAGAAAAGGGAGCAGGGAACATTGTTACAACAGTAGGCCCATTCAAGGGAAAGCTGACTTA
Organism: Cervus canadensis; assembly: GCF_019320065.1. Classification (NCBI taxonomy): domain Eukaryota; kingdom Metazoa; phylum Chordata; class Mammalia; order Artiodactyla; family Cervidae; genus Cervus; species Cervus canadensis. Next base: position 2,941,234 of record NC_057420.1, read on the forward strand.
GAAAGTGGAGATTTGATCAACTAAAATATAAGGGCAGTGGGGGATGCTGTTAGAGATGTGGACTCTGAAAGAGCTCCTGAGAGATATATCTTCTGTAATGTCAGTATTAAACAGCACTGGGAAGTACCATGTCATGTCACATCTGGAGTTCCAATTGGGAGAGGATCCCACGCAGCATATCTGCTCTATGGATGAGATTGCAGTTGGAAGTTCCAATTATAAATCCAAGGACACATGCTGATATCATCATCAATCTGTGAACAAACTATAGCTCATGAAATTCTCTTTGTTTTGTTATGTAAAACTTGGAATGTTTTTAAAGTTGGGGGCTTGATTAGCCAGACCACTACCCCACAGAAGGGCTCAAAAATTTCAACATTCCTCTGTTATCTTATCAATGGTGAGGCAACCTGGCACCCACAGCAGGTAGTCACTAACAGTCACTAAAAGTCAGGGAAGTCTACAAGCAGGTTAGAAGCAAGGTAAGAGATTACTCTGTTTTGTCTCTGAAGTGTAAACAAGACTATCTATTTAATTTCCCTAACATCTGCTAGAGATAAAACTTTGCAAGGACTTGAAAGACAGAGGTTAGGTCTAACAGGAGGCCTAACAGCATAGTCACCATTGGACCCAGAAATGGTAAGACACAACAAGGGAAAGAAAGAGGACTCCACATGTCTCTTGTACCAAAATACCAGATTTTTGTGTCCTGTTTTAAGGGCTATTGCTGTCTTCTTGGACCTTTCCAGACTGGTTATAATAAAAATAGCATTCTTTCTTCTGGTAAAGGCAAGTGACCCCTGCCCAGCAGTCAGTAGATTAAGGCCCAACAATTTTGTAGGATGGCTAGGGAGTCTAGTTGGGGTTGCGGACATTGGATGGTTCTCACAGTATTTTTCTATGGTCACATCAGTTGTTCTAGAAAGCTCCTTAAATTTATGCAAAGAAGTTCCCCCAGTGGCAGCTTCTGCCAAATCAGTGGTCAATCCCAGTGTCAAAAATAAAGGGGTTATCACTGCCACATGATGTATTTTCTCATGGATATATACTGTAAAGAAAAGAAGGCATTACTCTAGGCCAGGTTTATGTAGGACATGACATTGCCTAGACAGCTAGTTCCTGACCAATAGTAGGCAGATGTAAGTAAGCTGTATTCCCACATATGAAGTAGACACCATAGTTGAGTTCAGGCTGGGCAACAAAATGAGTTTGCCAAAGTGGGATAGGGTTTCTGTCTGCTTTCTATCTGGGGCATGGCATAATGGGACAAGTGCAGTTCTTTAGCAACTGGGGGGAGACTGTCACCCTACTTGCTGCAAAGCTGGCATCAGTGAGGGGAATTCAGAAAGGGATTCAAGTGTTGAGTGGCATCCTGGGATCCACACTTGAGGTAGAGAGAGTTATATTGGGGTTCCCACCATAGGGTATCTTCTCAGGTGCCTCAGTGGTAATGAACCGTCTTGCCTATGCAGCAGATGAAAGAGATGCAGGTTCTACTCTTGAGTCAGGAAGATCCCCTAGAGAAGGAAATGACAATCCACTCCAGGATCAATGCCTACAGAATCCCATGTACAGAGGAGCCTGGTGGGCTACAGTCTATAAGGTCACAAAGAGTCAGACAGGACTAAGAGGCTATGAATTCACAGCCACCATGGGACTAGGTTTTCAGGGGTTTGGATGCCTATGAAAGAATAACAGGGGTCAGAGTGACCCATCTTGTTTAGAAACCAGGATTGGATATGGTTTTTTGGTCAGCCTAGGCAGAACATGGATTATTGAAACTGGTTAATGGAAACTGAGAAGAGCCTCATGACTGGTGATAGGTACAGTGTGTCAGTTTTCCCTAAACATCCACTTCTCAGAGGATGCAATGGCTGGAAGGCAGTGCTGATGCAATGGGCATGAACTTGGGCAAACTTTGGGAGATGGTGAGAAACAGAGAGGCCTGGTGTGCAGGAATCCATGAGGTCACAAAGAATTGAACATGACTGGGAGAATGAAAAACAACAACAACAATTAGTTCTCAGGCTTTGGGCTAAAACATGATACCCCAGAACAGTTTCTATATCCCAGATTTATCCATTTTTCTGACACTGATGTTACTCCATATTATGAATACTCCAGATCTCCCACAGACTCCCCAAACATGGAGTTGTGCTGAAGCAAATAGAGGAAAACACTTGGGGAAGGTTAGTCAAGACAGAAAGCAAGGGCTCAGGTGAGTTTGCAGATGTTAGCATGGGAGTAAATACAGCCAAATTACTGCTGGTCCCAGGGCATGACATTTTAGCCCCTTTTACCAAAACTGCTATGCCACAACAAGATGCAGTGTGTTTAGCAGTAGCATATAGCTGGACTGGAATGGTTGGTCGTAGATACCCTGTGATAAGCTGGACATACCCCTCAACTTTTGGTGCTAATGCAGGTCTAAGAAGGGGTAGTAAGTTTAAGTTGAGTTATAGTGTGGTTTGCTAGCATACATGAATCATTAAGGAGAGGTTCATAGCTGTACAGGGAGCCATATCAGGAAAAGGAGGAATATTATAGAATATATTTTTACCCATCTGAGGAAGATTTAATGGTGCTCCACTTGAATAAGGATCTATAGTCTTCAACAGGTTAGCAGGAATAATTTCTTTTGGCTTTGGGTTCTCAGTCCCTGTCTTCCACTCCTAAAGGACATGGGGTTTTATGCTAGAATTATAGGACCAAGAATACAGACCCTGCACTTTAATAGCAGTTGAAGATTACTAGAACAACCTGACATGCCTTACACATTTCTCTGTGCAGGTCTTGATTAACACTTGCTCCCCTGGCTCTACTTGGGAGATATTCAGGCCTTCCTGTGGTTTAGGAAGGACTTTCTCTCCATATCATTGGAGTCTTTGATGAAATTTTCTCAGGTCAGTTACTTGTTTTATTATTTTATTATTAAAATTAATTAATTTATTTTAATTGAAGGCTAATAACTGTACAATATTTTAGTGGTTTTTGCCATACATTGGTATGAATCAGCCATGGGTGTACATGTGTTCCCCATCCTGAACCCCACCCCCCCGCACCACCCCCCTCCTCACCCCATCCCTCAGGGTCATCCCAGTGCACCAGCCCTGAGCACCTGTCTCATGCATCGAAACTCTACTGGCAATCTGTTTCACATATGAAAGTATACATGATTCAACGCTATTGTGTCAAACCATCCCACCCTCGCCTTCTCCCACAGAGTCCAAAACACTGTTGTATACATCTGTGTCTCTTTTGCTGTCTTGCATTAGGGGCTTCATTACTATCTTTCTAAAGTCCATGTATATGCATTAGTATACTGTATTGGTGTGTTTCTTTTGGACTTACTTCATTCTGTGTAATAGGCTCTAGGTTCATCCACCTTATGAGAACTTATCCAAATGCATTATTTTAAAAGGCTGAGTAATATTCTATTGTGTATATGTATCACAGCTTTCTTATGCATTCGTCTGCTGATTAATATCTAGGTTGCTTCCATGTCCTGGCTATTGTAAACACTTTTGTGATGAACATTGGGGCCACTCTTGTCTCTTTCAATTCTGGCTTCCTCAGTGCCTATGCCCAGCAGTGGGATTGCAAGTCATATAGCAGTTCTATTTCCAGTTTTTTAAGGAATCTCCACACTGTTCTCCATAGTGGCTGTACTAGTTTGCATTCCCACCAACAGTGTAGGAGGGTTCCCTTTTCTTCACACCCTCTCCAGTATTTATTGTTTGTAGACATTTTGATAGCAGCCTTTCTGACTGACATGAGATGGTACGTCATTGTGGTTCTGATTTGCATTTCTCTGATAATGAGTGATGTTGAGCATCTTTTCATATGTTTATTAACCATCTGTATGTCTTCTATGGAGAACTGTCTGTTTATTTCTTTAGTCCATTTTTTTTTTTTTTTTTTTTGATTGGGTCATTTATTTTTCTGGAGTTGAGCTCCTTGTATATTTTTCTATATTTTTTAGATTCTTTGTCAGTTGCTTCATTTGCTATTATTTTCTCCCATTCTGAAGGCTGTCTTTTCCTTTGCTTATGTTTTCCTTCATTGTGCAAAAGCTTGTAAGTTTAATTATATCCCATTTGTTTATTTTGCTTTTATTTCCATTACTCTGGAAGGTGGGTCATAGAGGATCCTGCTGTGGTTTATATCAGAGAGTGTTTTGCCTATGTTTTCCTCTAGGAGTTTTATACTTTCTGGTCTTAGGTTTAGATCTTTAATCTATTTTGAGTTCATGTTTCATTCTTGTGCTAGTGGTTAACCAGTTTTCCCAGCACCACTTGTTAAAGAGATTGTCTTTTCTCCATTGCATATTCTTGTATATTCATTGTATATCTCCTTTGTCAAAAATAAGATGTCCATTGGTGCCTGGATTTATCTCTGGGCCTTCGGTTTTGCTCCATTGATCTATATTTCTATCTTTGTGCCAGTACCGTACTGTCTTGATGACTGTAGCTTTGTAGTAGAGCCTAAAGTCAGGCAGGTTGATTCCTCCTGTCCCATTTTTTCTCAAGATTGCTTTGGCTATTAGAGGTTTTTTTGTATTTCCCTACAAATTGTGAATTATTTGTTCTAGTTCTGTGAAAAATTCCGTTGTAGCTTGATAGGGATTGCATTGAATCTATAGATTGATTTGGATAATATACTCATTTTCACTATCTTGATTCTTCTGATCCAAGAACACAGTATATTTCTCCGTCTATTTGTGCCTTCTTTGATTTCTTTCATCAGTGTTTTATAGTTTTCAATATGTAGTTTTTTGTTTGCTTGTTTGTTTCTTTAGGTACGTATATTCCTAAGTATTTTATTCTTTTATTTGCAATGGTGAATGGAATTGTTTCCTTAATTTCTCTTTACGTTTTCTCATTGTTGGTGTATAGCAATGCAAGGGATTTCTGCATGTTAATTTTATAACCTGCAACTTTACTATATTCATTGATTAGCTCTAGTAATTTTCTGGTAGAGTGTTTAGGGTTTTCAATGTACAAGATCATGTCATCTGCAAATTGTGAGAGTTTTACTTCTTTTCCAATCCAGATTCCCTTTATTTCTTTTCTGCTATGATTGATATGGCCAAAACTTCCAAAATTATGTTGAATAGTAGTGGTGAGAGTGGGCATCCTTGCTTTGTTCTTGATTTAGTGGGAATGCTTTCAATTTTTCACCACTGAGGATAAAGTTTGCTGTGGGTTTGTCATATATAGCTTTTATTATGCTGAAGTATGTTCCTTCTATTACTGTTTTCTGGAGAGTTTCTACCATAAATGTGTGTTGAATTTTTTCAGAGGCCTTTTCTGCATCTATTGAGATAACCACATGGTTTTTATCTTTCAATTTGTTAATGGGGTATTACATTGATTGATTTGTGGATATTAAAGAATCCTCGCATTCCTGGGATAAAGTCCCCTTGGTCATGATGTATGATATTTTTCATATGTTGTTGGATTCTGTTTGCTAGAATTTTGTTAAGGAATTTTGCATCTATGTTCATCAGTGGTATTGGCCTGTAGTTGTGTGTGTGTGTGTGTGTGTGTGGCATCTTTGTCTTGTTTGGGTATTAGGGTGATGGTGGCCTCATAGAATGAGTTTGGAAGCTTACCTTCCTCTGCATCTTTCTGGAAGAGTTTGAGTAGGATACATGTTAGCTAGTCTCTAAATTTTTGGTAGAAATCAGCCGTGTAACCATCTGGTCCTAGGCTTTTGTTTGCTGGAAGTTTTCTGATTATGGATTCAATTTCCATGCTTGTGATGGGTATGCTAAGATTATATATTTCTTCCTGGTTCTGCTTTGGAAAGCTGTCCTTTATAGAATTTGTCCATTTCTTCCAGGTTGTCCATTTTATTGGCATATAGTTGCTGATAGTACTCTCTTATGATCCTTTGTATTTCTGTGTTGTCTGCTGTGATTTCTCCATTTTCATTTCTAATTTTATTTGATTCTTCTCCCCCCCCCCTTTTTTTTTGATGAGTCTGGCTAATGGTTTGACTATTTTATTTATCTTCTCAAAGAACCAACTTTATCTTTGTTGATTTTTGCTATGGTCTCCATTGTTTCTTCTGCATTTATTTCTGCCCTAAGTTTTATGATATCCTTCCTTCTACTAACCCTGGGGTTCTTCATTTCTTCCTTTTCTAGTTGCTTTATGTGTAGAGTTAGGTTATTTATTTGATTTCTCTCTTGTTTCTTGAGGTAAGCTTGCATTACTATGAACCTTCCCCTTAGCACTGCTTTTACAGAGTCCCATAGGTTTTGGATTGTTCTGTTTTTATTTTCATCCATTTCCATGCATATTTTGATTTCTTCTGTGATTTGCTCGTGATTCAGAAGCTTGCTGTTTAGCTTCCACATATTGGTATTTTTAATAGATGCTTTTCCCCTGTGGTTGACATCTAATCTTAACTGCATTGTGATCAGAAAAGATGCTTGGAATGAAATCAAGTTTGTTTGTTTAATTTACCAAGGCTAGATTTATGGCCCAGGATGTGATCTATCCTAGAGAAGCTTCCATGTGCAACTTGAGAAAAAGGTGAAATTCATTGTTTTGGGGTGAAATGTTCTATAGATATCAACTGGTCCATTGTATCATTTAAAGTTTGTGTTTCCTTGTTAATGTTCTGTTTAGTTGATCTATCCATAGGTGTGAGTTGGATATTAAAGTCTCCCACTATTATTGTGTTACTGTTAATTTCCCCATTCACACTTGTGAGCACTTGCCTTACATACTGCAGTGCTCCTATATTGGGTACATACATATTTATAACTGTTTTATCTTCTTCTTGGATTGATCCTTTGATTATTATGTAGTGTCCTTTGTCTCTTTGCACAGCCTTTATTTCAAAGTCTATTTTATTTAATCTGAGTATTGTCACTCCTGCTTTTTTGGCTTTCCATTTCCATGAAATATCTTCTTCCAGCCCTTCCTTCACTTTCAGTCTGTGTGTATCCCTTGTTTTGAAGTTGGGTCTCTTGTAGGCAGCATATGTAGGTGTCTTGCTTTTACATCCATTCAGCCAGTCTTTGTCTTTTGGTTGGGTTTTTCCACCTATTTACATTTAAGATAATTATTGATAAGTATACTCCCATTGACATTTACTTTGTTGTTTTGGGTTCGAGTTTATACACCCTTTCTGTGTCTCCTGAATAGAGTAGATCCTTTAGCATTTGTTGAAGAGCTGGTTTTGCGGTGCTGAATTCTCTCAGCTTTTGCTGAGCTTTTGTCTGTAAAGCTTTTGATTTCTCCTTCATATTTGAGTGAGATCCTTGCTGGGTACAGTAATCTGGGTTGTAGGTTTTTCTCTTTCATCACTTTAAGTATGTCCTACCATTCCCTTCTGGCCTAAAGAATTTCTATTGAAAGATGAGCTGTTATCCTTATGGGGATCTCCTTGTGAGTTATTTGTTGTTTTTCCCTTGCTGCTTTTAATATTTGTTCTTTGTGTTTGATCTTTGTTAATTTGATTAATATGTGTCCTGGGGTGTTTCGCCTTGGGTTTATCCTGTTTGGGACTCTCTGGGTTTCTTGGACTCGTGTGGCTATTTCCTTTCCAATTTTATGCAAGTTTTCAACTATTATCTTCTCAAGTATTTTCTCATGGACTTCCTTTTTGTCTTCTTCTTCTGAGAATCCTGGGATTCAAATGTTGGGACATTTCACATTGTTGTTTCAATTGTTTCAACGTTTCACATTGTCGCAGAGGTTTCTGAAGTTGTTCTCACTTCTTTTCATTCTTTTTTCCTCTCTGCTTTTTTTATTTCCATCATTCTATCTTCCACTGCACTTCTCCTATGTTCTACTTCCATTATTCGACTGTTGTTTCCCTCCAGAGTGCTTTTGATCTCAGTTATTGCATTATTTATTATATATTGACTCTTTTTTTATTTCTCCTAGATCCTTGTGTAAACATTTTTTGCATCTTCTCAATCCTTGTCTCCAGACTATTTATCTGTAGCTCCATTTTGTTTTCAAGAGTTTGTATCATTTTTTACTATCATTATTCTGAATTATTTATCAGGTAGACTCCCTATCTCATCCTCTTTTATCTGGTTTGATGGGCATTTATCCTGTTCCTTTACCTACTGGGTATTCCTCTACCTTTTCATCTTGTTTAGATTGCTGCATTTGGAATGCCCTTTCTGTATCCTGGAAGTTTGTGGTTCCTCTTTATTGTGGAGGTTCCTCTCTATGGGTGGGGTTTGACAAGTGGCTCTTCAAGGTTTCCTGTTTAGGGAAGCTTGTGTCAGTGTTCTGGTGTGTGGAGCTGGATGTCTTCTCTTTGGAGTGTCCAGTAGTGAGTTTTGAGGTGTCTATGGGTTTGGTGTGATTTTGGGCAGCCTGTATATTAAAGTTCAGAGCTATTCTCTTGCATTGTTGAAGAATTAGTGTGGTATGTGTTGCTCTCGAATTTGTTGGCTCTTGGGTGGAGCTTGGTTATGATGGAGGCTTTTGGATGAGCTCTTATTGATTAATGTTCCCAGGAGTCAGGAGTTTTCTGGTGTTCTGCGGTTTTGAATTTAAGCCTCCTGCCTCTGGGTTTCAGTTGTTTTTATTTATTTATTTTTATTTATTGTTTTAAATTAATTTATTTATTATTTTACTTTACAATATTGTATTGGTTTTGCCATACTTGAATCCTACATGTGTGTACATGTATAGTCATATTCTTACAGTAACCTCAAGAGTTTTCCATCCATACAGCACTGATGATAAAACATCTAAGTTAATGGAGAAAAGATCCTCTGCAGTGAGGGACACCCAGAGAGGTTCGCAGAGTTACCATGGAGAAGTGAAGAGGGAGGAGAGAGATAGAGGTGACCTGGAGGAGAAGAGGGGAAGTCAAAATGGGAGATAGCAATCTAGCCAGTAATCAAATCCTTATGTGTTCTCCATAGCCTGGAACACCCAGAGAAGTTCACAGTGTTACATAAAGAAGAGGAAGAAAGGAGATAGTGGTGACCAGGAGGGAAGAGGGGGAGTCAAAAGGAGAGAGACAGATCTAGCCAGTAGTCAGTTCCCTAAGTGTTCTCCACAGCCCAGGATACCCAAAGAGATTCACAGAATTTGGTAGAGAAGAGCAGGGGGAGGGAGAAGAGAGAGGTAACCTAAGGGAGAAAAAGGAGAGTCAAAGTAGGAGAGGGCAATCAAGCCAGAAATCACTGAAGACTGGATTTTTAAAGGTACAAAATTGTTAACAAATACCAAAAAGCAAAGATTAAAAATCTAGAGTAGTGGTTAGATGCTCAAAAATACAATGTTTAAAAAAAAAAGTGAAATTTGCTTTAAAAATGTGTTTTTTTTTTTTTTCTACAATGTAATAGTAAGTTATAAAAATGAAAATTAAAAGAGTAATAAAGGACTTAAAATTAAAGAAAAATAAAAATGATAGTAGTAAAATATATCTAGGAATTTCTCTGGGACTGTTGCAGGCAGTGTGGGGTCAGTATAGTTTCAGATAGTTCCTTGTTCCAACTTACATTTCTGAAGGTCTATAGGCCCCTTCCAACGTAGTTGGTGCTAACTACAGGGTTTTAATCTGTTGCACCTGTCACTTCCAAAGAGGTTCCCTCTGTTTATTTTGGCTTCTTCTGTTTGCAAGTCTCTTCAGTGTCTAATTTCTGCCCTGATACAAGGCTAACTTGTTCAGTTGTGCTGTGGGGAAGGAGGAACACTGCAAACAAATATCACTGGCATGTGTGGGGAGTGCTCCCAATGTCTCGGCCACAATGGGTTTGCCCCTGTTCTCTGTGTGTGTGCTTTCCGTGTCTATACTGCTCAGGCTCCAGGTTACTCTACAGGGGAACTTCTAAAGTGGGCCCTGGGTTGAGTGCACTTCCATGGTCTAAGCCACCCAGATTCAGGTTCTCAGGTACTCCGCAAGGCACAGATTGAATTGGGCTTACAGTTTTTGCCCTTCCTAGGTCCGAGCAGCTCAGGCGACCAGGTACTTGGCAAGCACATTCTCCTCAGGTGTACGGTGGTCCGTCTTATCACCTACCCGGTCCCAGCCGCTTGGTTTCCTTGGTGTGCTGTGGGAGCACTGACTCAGGTGTGTCGTGTGTCTCCTCTGGGGAGCAGATTTCTGTCTGTGACCCTCCTGGCAGATGTCCACCGTCAGGATCCCAGGAAGACTTGTTTAACAACTGGGAGCCTGCTTGCTGTTTGGGAGAGGATGCCCCTTTCAGGCTCTGGCTGTCACTCACCTGCCTCCCTGCCTCTGGTGGGGGAAGGGCCGGTCCACAGCCAGCTAGCTCTCCTCTGGTGTTTGATCAGTCCTTTGTTCTGTGAGTGGGCCAGAAGTGCCTTATGTTAGGGCTTTTCACAGGAAAGTTCTCTTTCTCTCTCTTTTTTCTCTCTCACTGGTATTCCACAGTTTGGGTTGCTATTTCACATTAGCTCCCATTCAGGCCCAGTCCTTACTCTAAGCATTGCAGCCCGTGCCTCCTGGTTCAGCCCCTGCTTGCTGGTGGCAGATGCGAGTGTCAGCTACTTCTCTGCTGGGAGTTGTGGTTAGGCACATAATCTATGGGTTTTATTTACTTTTCCTCCAAGTTATGTTGCCCTCTGAGATCCCAAAAACTCTCCACAGACCTGCTGGTGAGAGGGTTTCCTGGTGTTTGGAAATATCTCCTCTTTCACAACTCCCTCCCCAGGATGGGTCTCTCTGTGCCTAACATTTTTGCCTCTCTTTTGATCTTTTATATTTTGTCCTACCTCCTTTCAAAGACAATGGGCTGCCTTTCTGGGTACCTGGTGTCCTCTGCCAGCATTCAGAAGTTGTTTTGTGGAATTTTCTCAGTGTTCAAATGATCTTTTGATGAGTTTTTGTGGGAGAAAGTGGTCTTCCCGTCCTATTCCTCCACCATCTTAGGACCGCCCCCAGTTACTTGTTTTAGCAATGCTTTGGTGTCCTTATTAAAAAGAAAAAAAAAAAATCAGATATTAAAAGCAAGCATCCATACATCATTTCAAACAGACTTGAATATATTAGTCATTTGGGGGCTGCTTATACCCTCCTGTCAGACATGGCTAGCATTTTGGATCCATTTGTTATATGTTTCCTGACATAGTTTAATCTGGGACTTTTAAGAGTCTGGTTTGTTTTCTCTGTCTTCTCTGAGGCTTGAGGTCACCAGGATGAATGGAGGCAGTACTTAATTCCTAAGCATTTGGCCAGGTGCTGGGATATCATTGGATCCATTTGTTATATGTTTCCTGACATAGTTTGATCTGGGACTTTTAAGAGTCTGGTTTGTTTTCTCTGTCTTCTCTGAGGCTTGAGGTCACCAGGATGAATGGAGGCAGTACTTAATTCCTAAGCATTTGGCCAGGTGCTGGGATATCATGACTGTAAATGAAGGCCCACTGTCACTCTGAAGTGATCAAGGAAGCCCGAATTAGATACTATCTCCTTCAACACAGCTTTCAGATTTCTGTACCTCTCTGTGCAATTAGAGAGTGCTTCAATCCAGCCTGTGAATGTGTCAACAAAGATTAGGGAAAAAAAAAATGCCAAAAGTTTTAACTTCCATTTCAGATGTGAAGCATTTATTAACAAAAGAAACCACTCATTATATAGAATAAACAATTACAACATTTAATGAAGAATTATCCAACTTACTTTCAGCATACAATCCTTAAACTAAAGAAGAAATAGAAACAATAAGTAGAGTAACAAATTCATCACCTAATTGGGCTGACCAGCATCCAGATTCAAATGGCACTGGCAAGGCTCATGTAACAACAATCTGGAGTTCTAATTGGGAAAAACTCCAAGACAGCATTTCCACTCTGTGAGTGAGACCTCAAAACTGCAATTCAGGGGTTCCTGCTTATAATCCCAGGCCATGAAGAGATACCATCATCAGTTGGGAAGGAAATTGTGGCCCTGGTTTTATGTTAATCTTTTTATAAAATGATGTTTATTTTGTCATGCAAGACACAGAACATTATTAGGCCCTGTATGTGGTTGACCAGACCCCATCCAGGGGCTCAAAAAATGGGATAGCCACATCCTGTCTTATCTATTGTGCTTCTTAGCCTGAATTCACAACAGGAGCTCATAAAAGGAACATCATCAGGGACAGTGTCCAGGCAGGTCAGAAACAAGTTCAGAGGCCTGTGCTGCTTTTCCTGTCTCTGAAAATTGAACACGATTTGTTGTTGTCATTCGATCACTAAGTCTTGTCTGACTCTTTGTGACCTCATTCAATCACTAAGTCTTGTCTGAGTCTTTGTGACCTCATGGACCTCGATGGGGAAGGCTTCCTTGTCCCTCACTATCTCTCAGAAAGTGAAAGTGTTACTACTTGTTCAGTTGATGTCTCACTGTTTGTGAGCCTATGAACTGTGGCCTGCCAGGGTCCTCTGTCCATGGAATTCTACAGATAAGAATACTGCAATGGGTAGCTATTCCCTTTTCCTGGTGATCTTCCTGACCCAGGGATTGAACTTAGGTCTCCTACATTGAAGGCAGATTCTTTACAATCTGAGCCACAAAGGAAGCCCTGAGTTTTCTCAAGTTCATGTCTATTGAATCAGTGATGCTATTCAACCCCCTCATCTTCTGTTTTGCCCTTCTCCTTCTGCTCTCAATCTTTTGCAGAATCAGGGATTTTTTCAACAAGTCAACTCTTCACATTAAGTAACCCAAATATTGGATCTTCAGCTTCAGCATTAGACCTTCTAATGTATATGCAAAATTGACTTCCTTTAGGACTGACTGGTTTGATCACTTGGCAGTCTGAGAGATTCTCAAGCATCTCTTCCAGCACCAAAATTTGAAAGCATCAGTTCTTCTGTGTTCACCCTTTTGTGGATCCAACTCTCACACTTAGACATGACATGGTAAAAACCGTAGACTTGATTATACAGACCCTCTCTGCTTTTTAGTATGGTGTCTAGGTTTGTCATAGTTTTCCTTCCAAGAAGCAACAGCTTTTGAATTTCATGGCCACAGTTACTGTCCCCAGTGATTTTGGAGCCCCCCAAAGAAAATATGTCACTGTTTCCACTGCCCTCTGCCCCCATTTGCCAAGAAATTAAGGGAATGGACACTATAATCTTAGTTTTTTTGTTTGTTTGTTTTAATGTTTAAATTTAAGCTATATATAATGCCTCCTCAAACAATTGCTTTGCCTTCTTGCATGTCTGTTTCTTTGGGATGATTTTGGTCCCTGCCTCCAATACAATGTTATGAACTTCCATTCATGGTTCTTCTGGCCTTCTGTCTATTAGGTCTGATCCCTGAATCTATTTGTCACCTCCCTTGTATAAGGATAAAGAATTTGATTTAGGTCACACCTGCATGGATCAATGGTTTTCCCTATTTTCTTCAATTAATGCCTGAATCTTGTAATGAAGAGCTCATGATCTGAGCTACAATCAGCTAAAGGTCTTATTTTTGCTGACTCCACCCTTAGCTGTAAATAATAAAATTAATCTGATTTTGATATTAACCACCTAGTGATGTCCATGTGTACAGTCATCTCTTGTGTTGTAGAAAGAGAGTTTTTGCTCTGACCAGAGTGTTCTTTTGACAAAACTCTGTTAGCCTTTGCACTGCATCATTTTGTACTCCAAGGCCAAATGTGCCTGTTACTCCTTACCTCTTGACTTCCTACATTTGTATTTTAATCCTCTATGATGAAAAGGACATCTCTTTTTCTGGTGTTAGTTCTAGAACATGTTGTAGATCTCAACAGAACCATTCAGCCTCTTCAGCATCAGTGGTTGGGGCATAGATTTGGATTACTGTGAAGTTGAATGGTTTGCCTTGGTAACAGACTGAGATCACTCTGTTGTTTTTGGATTTACACTCAAGTACACTGCATTTTTGAGACTTTTGTTAACTGTGAGTGTTACTCAAGGCTTTTCTGAGGGAGTTTTGCCTCGGTAGTATATATAATGGTCATCTGAATTGAATTCACCCATTCCCTTCCATTTTACTTCACTGATTCCCAAGATGTCGATTATCACTCTGTCTCCAGCTTGATCATGTCCAATTTGCCTACAGTATGGGCTTAACATTTCAGGTTCCTGTGCAATACTGCTATTTAGAGCATCAGATTTTACTTTCACCAATAGATACATCCACAACTGAGCACCGTTTCCAATTTGGCCCAGCTGCTTCATTCTTTCAGGTTCTATTGTTAATTGCCCTGTGGTCTTCCCCGGTAGCATATTGGGAAACTTCTGACCTCAGGGGCTCATTTTCTGCTGTCATATCTTTTTGCCTTTTCATACTGTTCTTGAGATTATTGTGGTAAGAATACTGTAATCATTTACATTTCCTCTTCCAGTGGACACTCTTTTGCCAGAAAGGCATTGCTCCTTACTTCATTGAGTTTTGCTAGCCCCTTTGGCAGAACAAGGCTGTGTTCCGTAAACAGGAACACAACTACTTCCATTTAATTTCCCTAAGAGTAACCTGTTGCTTTTCAACTTAGTGCTAAAATCAATTTGCCAGTTCTCTCCAAAGTATAACCCTCAAATTTGGATAGGTTTAACTAGGCGATGAGGTGTCTGGATGGCATCAGCGACTCGATGGACTTAAGTCTGAGTAAACTCTGGGAGATGGTGATGGACAGGGAGGCCTGGCATGCTGTGATTCATAGGGTCACAAAAAGTCGGACACGACTGAGTGACTGAACTGAACTGAATTGAACTAAGGGAAGTGGCAGCAGTCTGGTTTTGGGATTGTTTCTTAGACAATTATCATGATTCTGTGTGATCTGCCGAATTATCTTAGCTAAAAAATGTTAGAGAATGGGATTAAGCAAGGTTTCCACATCATCTCTTCCAAAATGGCTACTTTTGTGTAAGGAGTTAATAATTTTCCAGACTTGAGAGTCAGGGTAAACTATTTGAAGCTTCTCAGTTTGTAATCACCCACATGACCCAATCTCCCAGATGCACTCAGCATACTGAAAATGTACCTTTAGGGTATAATATGGAGTCAAGGTATCCATGAGGAAAAAGGGGGCAGATAGCAGCAACAGATAGCAGATATGGCAGATAGCAGCTGCCATAGTGGCTAGCTTTTCCTCCTCATCAGATTCCCTATTACCCTGGGCCTCCTTTACTTCTTTTGGTGACACTTACAATGGATGATAGCTAATAAAGCAGGAAGTTTGATCACCTCCAGGAGCCTGAGAATGAATTCTATGAGTTTAACAAGAGAGCGTTGAGCACTGATCATCTTTTCCTTCCAGACTGCTGCATGAATATGTAGGTAGAGGAAAATATATTCAGAGTCTGAAAAAATATAAATCCTCTATCCCTCACCTAATTCCAGAGCTCTTATGGGGTGAAACTTTAAATCTTCTGGGCTGAGTTGCCTGGGAGAAAAGACCCATTTTGCTCTTTTTGTATGGCTGCACTATAACATGTCTCAATTTCCTGTCTTCCTTCTCCACAAACTGCTGCTATCTATGTAACCATGCTTCCTCTGGGTCAAAGGGGGTGCATTAGATACACCAAGAGTGCAACTCATCTATGACTTGCATGAATTGGTGGCCTAATGGGAAAATATATAAAGGGAAAAAAAAGCCTTTTTATTTTATTTCTGGAGTGTAAAGGAGGAGGGCATGGTGTTGGGTGATCCTTCCACTTGCCATCCATCTATCCCCTTTAGTCCCTGAGACTGCTTGCATATGGTGAGGTGTGTACATCATTGTGGGCTGACCCAGAGTCAGCTTGAAGGCCTTGTTAACCACAAGAGTTGTAGCTGATACTGACCCAAGGCAAGTAAGTCACCCTTTGGCTACCTTGTATAGTTGTTTTGAGAGGAAAGCCTTCGGCTGTAATGTTATTTGTCCTAACATCCCAAGAGAAATGTCTACCCTTTCAGAGATATACAGCCTGAAAGACTACCAAGTTCAGGAGGCATAAAGTTGATGTCACAATAATAGCCTCTTCCAGGGTGTTAAGGGAAAACTTGTAGATCTCATACCAGCCAAGTGGCCTTTCCTCATTCCTTCTTAGTTTTTCATATAGGTGCTGGGCCAGAATCCATAACCAGGAACCAAGTTCCAGCAAAATCCAGTCAATCCTTAAAATCCTCTAAGCAGTTTTTTCATTTGGGGATAGGAGGTATTTAAGCTGAGAGATTTCCTCTGGGGTCAGGCAGGTTTTTTCCCACTGTAATTTAGAAATCTACAGTATCTTGCTTGGGTTAAACTAATCTGAACTTACTTAAGGGATACTTGATATTCCTTTTTTTTTCTTTTTTTTTAATTTTAGAGATTTGATGGTAAGATTTTTTTTTTCTTTCTTTTTTTTTCCCATTTATTTTTATTAGTTGGAGGCTAATTACTTTACAATATTGTAGTGGCTTTTTCATACATTGACATGAATCTGCCATGGATTTACATTTATTCCGCATCCCGATCCCCCCTCCTTTTCATAAAGGAATTAGAAGAAAGAAAGCTATTTCTTTTTCTACTGATTCTAGTTCCATTCCTGACTTTTGTATTCAGTGCAAATTATTTTTATTTCCAGCCAATAGAACACAAGAACATAGGCAGTAAAGCAACTGGATCAAACAGACATATATAGAACTTTCTACCCAACAACAATAGCATATATATTCTTCTCAAGTATTAAACAGACATTTTCCAGAATAGTCCATCTATAAGGCCACAAATTAAGTCTGAACAGATTATTATAAGTAGCCACAAAGTACTGTCTCCAATCACAATAGAAGTTGAAATTCAGTAACAGAAGGGAAACTGGAAAATTCACACATTAGTGTATTAAAAAACACCCTCAAGCCAACCAAAGATTTTGGTGCAAGTCACAACAGAAAGTATAAAATAATTAGAATAAAAACAAAGCCTCAACATACTAGAAGGCATGGGGAGAATAAAAAGCAGTGTCAGGGGGACATAAAACTTTGCTTTATTTAAAATGTCAGTGTATGGCAAAAACCACTACAATATTGTAAAATAATTAGCCTCCAACTAATAAAATAAATGGAAAAAAAAAAAAAACCTGAAAAAAAATTAAAAGATAAATAAAAAGTATTAAGTCAATAATCTAATCTCACAATCTAGAAGTTTCATTTGCTCTAATTGACTGATGGTGAAGCTGAAATTCCAATACTTTGGCCACCTGATGCAAAGGTCTGACTCATTTCAAAACACCCTGATGCTGGGAAAGATTGAGGGCAGGAGGACAAGGGGGCTACAGAAGATGAGCTGGTTGAATGGCATTACCAACTCAATGATCATGAGTTTGGGTAAGCTCCAGAAGTTGGTGATGGACAGGGAGGCCTGGTGTGCTGGGATTCATGGGGTCTCAAAGAGTCAGACACGACTGAGCAACTGAACTGAACTGAATTCCCTGTAAATTACGAAGTTTCAAAGTTGGAAAATCTGTCTTCTTTATCTTTGTAAGACAGCAAATTCTCTTATTTGTAGTAAAATTCTGGCATTTTTAGTTCTTCTCTTTTATAGCCAAAGAACTTAATTTATGTATAAAGCTGCATTCAAGTAATATCCTTAATACAATCAATATCACTGATAGTATTTTAGACACAGAAAGGCTTTATGAATCTGAATCCAAATCAGATTTTGTTCTGCGACCTACAGGGAGACTATATGTTTAGTTTTTTAGTTTAGTATTTATCTGAGTTTTTTATTTGGAAAAAAATAAATAAATAAAAGACATTTCAAGGCCAGAAGTAGTGTGTATCTAAAGGGATACAGAACAATATATCCCTTGTCTGAGGAAACCCTTCATGCTGATTAGAGGGATAAACATTTTAGAAATATTATCCATAGATTGGAGGCAAATTTTGATTCAGTTCCAAAGTATTCTCTGCACTGCCAAAGTAGGATAAAGACCTATGTACTTCTGTGACTAAAATATTTAATTATTCAGCCCTCTACCGAGGAGACATTCACCGTGCCCCTACCTAAAATGCTGTGTTTCTCAAAACTTTGAGCAAAACTTAAACACAAATAGTTATTTTTCAATGACCATATACCTCTTGTCACTCAACTATTACAAAGCATTTAACACAGTAATTCTTGCTGTGAGTTCTTGTTCTCTTCTCATCATCCTTTCCATTCCTCTGAGTCTTTTGCCAGGACTTCTCTACTCAGCCTCTAAATGTCATCATGCCCTACACGTCTGTTTTTCTATTTCTTTCACACCCTGGGTGACATCAGCAAATCCCCAGTTTGGAATTCTCTAGATGCATCAAATTACAAGGGATGGCTGTTAAAGTACTCCTGTCTTTTCCAAGACTTTTTTCACACATTTCAACCAAAGCAGAGAAGTGCAGTAGGCAAACAAACACTGAACCGTATTTTAGAATCTGGTAGTCTTTTCCTTAAACCAGACGTTTCATCCCCAGAAATGTCTAGAGGTACCACTCTGTTCCCTGGATTTTGAAAAGGGTTAACTGCGTAACAGTGGGTTTTTGTTTGTTTGTTTGTTTTTGTTTTTTAACTGTTGTCTTAAATGAGTAACTACAAGTTTAAAACTATGGCTAATTCATTCTGAACTGAAATATGAAGAATCTCAGCTTTATCAAGTCCTGAATCCATGGTTCAACCTCAGTTATAAAAAAGATGGGTTCAAATCTGACTCTGGAATTTGGCTGCATTCAAGTCCTTGCCTGTGGGTTCAAGTCCTAGTCTGATTTGAAGAGTTTCACCACAATATCATTTGGCAACAGTGATGAATGCCTCTAATATAAACTCCATTTAATATGCCAATTTTTGTAAAGTTTTATCTTAGTTCTAATAATATGAATATAATATGTACATATGCTTGCTGCTGCTAAGTCACTTCAGTCATGTCCGACTCTGTGTGGCCCCGGAGACGGCAGCTCACCAGGCTCCCCCGTCCCTGGGATTCTCCAGGCAAGAACACTGGAGCGGATTGCCATTTCCTTCTCCAAAGCAGGAAAGTGAAAAGTGAAAGTGAAGTCGCTCAGTCGTGTGCGACTCTTAGTGACCTCATGGACTGCAGCCTACCAGGCTTCTCCGTCCATGTGATTTTCCAGGCAAGAATGCTGGAGTGGGGTGCCATTGCTTTCTCCATATATATGCTTAGCATACACATATGTGTATAGTCTTCACATTTACATTTGTATATTATGCATGCATAACAACACATGATTACATATTATATACACCATTTTAAATATTATGCAATGATTATATACTTTAATAGGTATCATGGTAAAAAAATTTCCCTGTGGTTTAAAACAAACCAAAATAAACATTTTAGGAATACTTATTTGTGACCCCTGCTTTCTCTAAAGTGGTCTTAAAATGCTAATAAATACATTAGAATAATGTACATATATATGCATGCTAAGCATATATACATTTATATATATGTGTATGTGTGTATATATCTTGTTTATGTATACATATCTTGCATTTTAATTTTTCTCCCCATAAGAAGGAATAAAACCTGTCTATAATGAGAGTTCTTTAAATTTACCCAACGTAAGGTTGGATCCACCATCTGGGATGGATGTCTTAACAAGTGTCCCGCCTTCAAGAAAATCTAGAGGGTGCTTCCTTCAAAAGATCTAGAAACTTTTCTTCCCAATTTTGTCCCACAGAGCCTGAGGGTTTCATTCCTAGATCTGGAGAAGCTTCTGTTGCTAGATCCCTCAGGTGTGGTCTTGGACCTAGCCCTGTTGATAATTTAAAATTTTTACCTGGGTTTTACCTGCGTTACCCGTCTTCTTGGTTTATAAAACCCAGGAAATATTCCACCCCTCTTTTTCACACTATTTAGTTTAAAGTAATATAATCAGAGATCTTACGTATCCCAGTTTAGCTGATCAACTACTTTAAGTTGCCTGGTCACCATTATTTTGAATAGAAAGCCAGCCACATATATTGTGATGCAAAAAAGCATAATGTTATAAAATAGGCAGAACATAAGTAATAGGTTTAGTAAGGCTAAAAAGTTTATTAATTCTTGTAAAGTTCTTATAAAGTTTTTGTCTATTCCTATCTGTTGTGTACCAATCAGTATGAGAGAGTGAAGCTTAGGCAAGCAGTCCAAGGCCGTTTAAGGAAGAGAACATTCTAGCTCATGCTTTCCTGGTCTTGTGTAACAGTGCATCTTGCCAAAGCAATGGCCTTTTTTAGGTCTGAAACTAATGACTACACAATGTCTTACTCATGGAAATACTTTTCTCAGACACTATGTTAATCATTATAATTGTTACAAATCTTGCCTGGGGACCTGTTTCTCAGCAGCAGTATATCTTGCCCAGAAGTATGGTTTGGGAACATGTACCTTATTGCTAATCTTGTACTAAGATTATCTCAGGATGTATGCGTGCTGAGATTCATGGGGTCGCAGAGTCAGACATGACTGAGTGACTGAACTGAACTGAACTGATGCCTTGGGAAGATGTAATGGAACTTTCACAGTCTTGAAGTGTTCTATCTATTCTCAGCAGCTAGCAAAAAAGTATACGATGCTTTGCTTAAACTAGTGAGGTGGCTCCTCTCCTAACACCTTTCAGTGCCAATTGCTGGAGGCTTTCTCTATTCTCTTCACTCTAAAACTGTGTTACACAAAGCTCTGAGTGACTGAGGCTGTAGATCACTACGGAATAGCTATACTGGGGAGTTTGATTGGTGAAGGCTCTGCTGTTGATCAGGAATATCATGTTTTGTTACCAAGGAGGCAGACACAGGGGTAGGCAGTGAAGCAGAACAGAGAGCATGTCCACCTCCAAGAACGTCCATTTGACATGCTTACTAGGACAATCACAAGTGTGCAGTTTGCTGCACTCTCAAGTCATGGGGCAGGTTTTGGTCTCTGTTCCATCAGGCTGCAACGGTACACACTATGCTTCTCCTTAGTTCAGGAAGACATGATGACCTCAACTAATTACCCCAATGTACTTTTTGTTTAGATTATAATTGTTATTTCTCGCTTTTATTCTTTTCCCTTGGTGTTCTTCTCATGGCTTAGCCAGAGCAACAGGCAGCTAATAACCCCTACATTTTACTTATAACCAAGCTTGGATTGACAGTCATGAGGTACCCAGCCTTGCTGAGCGCCAAAGTTACATCTTGGCTATTTTCTTGTACATTCCTGACAAAAACACATTCGAGTGCTAGCTGGAGCCCTAGCTCCAAGGATTTCTCTCAGACTCAAAGTCACCCTCCTGACTGCTTGCCTGAGACCCCAGGATCCTGAAGATGACTCCCTTTCACGGTTGTGCCTCTGAACTATATGGGTGGAGGGATTCATAGCAAGCATGTGGTTTCCAAGAACACAGTTCAGGAATCCCAGAACCTGGCCATACTGGAAGTGCAATAGGCTTCTTCCTTTAGTAGAGCTAGCACTTAGTGGGCCAGAAAAGGCTCTCCAGTGACTTTTATCTCAATCCCTTAGGTATTCCTTTTGAAAAATCTATGGAGATGAACTGGAAGGATTGGCCCTAGTAGCTCAAGGGCAAAAATCACTTTTTCCTCACCATCCAGCCCTCTACTATCTCTTCTGCTATCACATATACTGGTGTGTTGACACTCAGAAGGGATATTTTGGGGGTTTTGTTCATCCCCTTATGACTTACTGCCTTTACTGCAGTTAGGAATATGCTCAGGAATGTGCACAAGCACACAGAAGATGGATGTTTCTCCTAGTGATCTTAGCGTGAGAAGCATTCTGGAAGCCTGCGCTGCTCCACCCTCAGTGGAACCAGAGGAAAAAGGGAAATCAAGCAAAGGTCTTGATAGTGAAGAAGTGAACATCAATCTGGTATGCCATCAGCTCTACACCCAGTGCAACGCCATCCTTCTTTGGTGGTAGAGCAAGGAGAGCTAGCGAATATTGATGAAACACCTGCACTGGTAAGAGACAGGCTAACTGCAGCCAGGGAAAGAAGCTAAGGTGACATGTTTGTTTACACCCCCATCTAGAGAGGTACAACCATCTAGAGGACTATAACTAGTAGGAAAAAAAAAAGAAAAAAGAAATCCAAGGCACTGGGCGCCACTTCTTTTTCTCTCACTGATGGGACCTAGAAGTTCCAGATGCATGCCTTTGAACTGTTTCTTGAACAACTGTGATGATTTTGATCCCCAGAGCCTAAAATGTGCCTTATATACAGGCTTCCTTTGCTTTAAGAGACTTCATTACCTCAGAGACACAATCCCTCCTGGGATAACGTCATGTCAATTAGTCTTCCCCTGTCATCAGAGCCAATTTGAACACTCCCTGGTTTAAATTTTTGTATAAAACCACTACCACATAAAGGAGAGACAATATTTTTTGACACTGGATGGCCATGATAGTCTTTAGACTCCACAGAAAACTGGTTAAAGTGAAACATTTGTTAAATTGCAAAGCAGGTTCTTTTTGCAAGTGCAATTAGGGAAAAGGTGGCTTCATAAAATGCTGTTTGTTTTTGGCACTCCAACTGCCTAAGAAGAAAAACAAACCTGGGGAAGAACTCAAAGTTAACTCTTATCATGTCCTTGAGAAATGCAGCCCATTCTGTCTGGGGCTTCAGACATGAGCAAATCAGTAGAACTTCATGCCTAAGGACAAAAACAGGCAGAGACATTTTAAATTTCAAACAGAAAACTGTGAGATCTCTGTCTATCCAGATTTATGTGTGTCTTAGTTTGCATCTTCATCCTTGGATAATATGGCTAAAGAGTAATTAATCAATACATTCTATTTAACTGGCCTAAAGAAAAAAATAAGCTCTTACAAATGAAACACTTCTAAGTTCAAGAAAATTAAACTAAGTGAATTTCAGGCATGTGTGAACTGGGGGATATTCACTATTGAATTGATACCTGGCATTGATGTTTGTTTATTGATTTAATTAAGAGAGACATTGTGAAGATACTTTTGCAAGTGACATAGCTTTGAGTGAGTTATATTTCCCACTCTACAGAAGCTCCAATATTTTGGCCACATGATGTGAAGAGCTGACTCATTTGAAAAGACCCTGATGCTGGGAAAGCTTGAGGGCAGGAGAAGAAGGGGACGACAGAGGATGAGATTGTTGGATGGCATCACTGACTTGATGGACATGAGTTTGGGTAAACTCTGGGAGTTGATGATGGGTAGGGAGGCCTGCTGTGCTGCAGTTCCTGGGGTCGCAAAGAATCAGACACGACTGAAATGAACTGAACTGAATCTACAGCATGATGCTATAAGGCATTGCTTAAGGAAAGCAGGACGTGTATTTTCGTTCAGTAAAAAAGCTGCAAGGAAAGGAATTGAATTTTACTAAGGGAAAAGGAAGTAAATCTGAACTCATAGGTGAATGTTCTCTGAATGGGAAAATAAAGTGATGAATACAGAAAATGAAAAATTTTGCAGCAAATGAAATAATTTTATGTATGGGTCAAGTTTCTTGAAACATGAAACTGCCTTTTAAGTCTTACTGCTACTTTAACTAAATGAGCAAGTATTGTTTCACAATGGACATAGGCTGTTACCAAACCAAAATTTAGTTTTCTCTCTGTTAAAAGAACGAAGTTTTCTTGGAATGTGGCTTTTGATAACAGACTATGGCACACATAGACAAAGCTCATTCTGCTTCTATGAAAAACCACTCATCTGAAAATTTAAAATGGATAAACACTGGCTAATAAGCCAAACAGCTGGGACTACAGAAAGCCCCAGATAGCTGCTTGAGCTTTTCCTGGCTCCCTGACAAACCTCACTTTTATTTGAAAGGGTAAAGCCTTTCGTGGCTTCAGGGTTGATATCATAATGGGAGCAAAAATTGGTTACAGTGTGTTTTCTGCAATCTCAAATGATCAGGGCACCCACTTTGCTGGACAGGTCATACAGCATTGGGAAAAAAAAGAAAACCTTCATGAGCTTCTTGGAGACTATTGCTTTCACTGACATCCTTGGTCATTGGGTAGGAAAAAAAAAAAAAAAAAACAGAACAAAGGGATCAATTACATAGGATTACACAGACTACTAAATATGATTACAATTTTCATGGCTTTTTCTCTGACATATTACTGACTTCTAATCTTTGTTTTAAGATATAAAGAAACTCTTCTTGTTATGTTTTTTTTTTTTAATTAAGATTTACACCAATGGATACAATTAAAATATTTTCCTTTTCTCTCTGCCTTGTTCTTCTAGAAATGGAGTCACTTTGGTTCTGAACAGCCACATTAAGGTAAAAATGGTCATCTCCTGATATATACAGAAATCTTAAAGTACACTGTGGAACTCTAAAAGAAAAACTCACCCAACTGATGTCAAGCCTATGGCATCTATTATGTTTCACTGAATAGTGAATTCTAGTTTTATTAATTAAGGTCTATATTTACTAAGGCTCACTCCTGAGATAGTTCCTTTTAGTTATGTTTCATTGTTAACAGGTTTAACTAAGTTATTAAAAAGGACACTTTAAATTTAGTTCTAAAGCTTATCTCAATAACCAATCTTTGAATAAACTTCTGATGCTTCAAAATCTACAACCAAAAGAGTAACAGACTATAGTCATTTAACAAAGTGAATCAAGTGATCTGGATATCACAGGCCTAAACCTAAACAAAGTTCTTGATTTAAGTTCTTATGATGTTGCTGTTTAAAAAAAAAAAGTCTCTTACATTGCCAAATATGTGGCTGAGCTACTGATATGATGATGATATACAATTTCATATAAAATCCATACTTATAACAATGTGACTGTATGTATGAAAAGAAACAACAAGAGGAAATATTTTCCTAGACCAAGAGGCTAATAAGAGAGGTATGGTCCAAAGACTTTTGCTACTCACAGGTCCTAATCCAAAATCAACTCATTGAATGCCACTTAATCCATGATTTGTGAACAATAAATGCTGTAATACAACCTATGGGACCCTTACAACCTGGTCTCCCTAACCCAACATTACTTCCTAAAAAAACACGGTATCATGTTATAGACTTAAAAGACTGCTTCTTCAACATCTCTACACCCAGATGATAAAGGGGAAAAAAAAAAAAAAATTTGCATTTTCTGTTCCAACTCTTGATAATCATCAGCCTTTACATAGATACTGATAAATACTTACATCAAGGCATGATGACTGGACTGACTATACGTCAACAATTTGATGAGTTAACACTACGTCCATTGCCTGGAGAATCCCAGGAATGGGGTCACACAGAGTCGGACACAACTGAAGTGACTTAGCAGCAGCAACACTACATCCTTAAGGTAACAATATCTGACTGAAACTGTGGAAAATTCTGAAAGAGATGGGAATACCAGACCACCTGATCTGCCTCTTGAGAAACTTGTATGCAGGTTAGGAAGCAACAGTTAGAACTGGACATGGAACAACAGATTGGCTCCAAATAGGAAAAGGAGTACATCAATCCTGTATATTGTCACCCTGCTTATTTAACTTATATGCAAAGTACATCATGAGAAATGCTGGGCTGGAAGAAGCACAAGCTGGAATCAAGATTGCCAGGAGAAATATCGATAACCTCAGATATGTAGATGACACCACCCTTATGGCAGAAAGTGAAGAGGAACTAGAAAGCCTCTTGATGAAAATGAAAGAGAGTGAAAAAGTTGGCTTAAAGCTCAACATTCAGAAAACTAAGATCATGGCATGGTCCCATCACTTCAAGGAAAATAGATGGGGAAACGAAACAGTGTCAGACTTTTTTTTTTTTTGGGAGGGGGGGCTCCAAAATCACTGCAGATGGTGATTGCAGGCATGAAATTAAAACATCTTACTCCTTGGAAGGAAAGTTACGACCAACTTAGACAGCATATAACAAAAACATAGACATTACTTTGCCAAAAAAGGTCTGTCTAGTCAAGGCTATGGTTTTTCCAGTGATCATGTATGGATGTGAGAGTTGGACTGTGAAGAAAGCTGAGCACCAAAGAATTGATGCTTTTGAACTGTGGTTTTGGAGAAGACTCTCGAGAGTCTCTTGGACACCAAGGTGATCCAACCAGTCCATCCTAAAGGAGATCAGTCCTGGTGTTCACTGGAAGGACTGATGGTGAAGCTGAAACCCCAATACTTTGGCCACCTCATGTGAAGAGTTGACTCTTTGGATAAGACCCTGATGCTGGGAGGGATTGGGCACAGGAGGAAAAGGGTACAACAAAGGATAAGATGGCTGAATGGCATCACCAACTCGATGGACATGAATCTGGGTAAACTCCAGGAGTTGGTGATGGACAGGGAGGCCTAGCGTGCTGTGATTCATGGGGTCACAGAGTCGGACCCCACTGAGAGACCGAACTGAACTGAACATTTATCATTATATGGACAATATTTTAATTTCTCATTCATGCTGTAAGAAACTAACATAAGGTCTTTTCTCTCTGCAAGTCTATTTAACTACTCAAGGGTTAATCGTAACTCCAGGAAAAATTCAACATTTCCCTCCTTGAGAGTATCTTGGATTTCAGTTGCTCCACACTTCCATTCAACCTACACAATTTTCTTTTCAGTGGCCCAGTCCTTTAACCCTTCATTCTCTTTAACATTCTAGGTCATTTGTGCCATGTGATAGGCATACCCATCTATGCCAAGCTTCTCTTTCTATAGCCCACATTGGATGACATTCATGATTTCCTGGAACTCTAGTATATGGTAATCATCAAACTAATTCTAATTTTTGTTTTATGGGATCTTTACTTACAGGTGCCTTTCAATCACATCAATTCTTTCATTAGGGAGCTAGATCTTAACACAGTTTTCTCTAACTGATAATGCAACTAAATAAATAATTTGCATCTATCCAACTTGTCCATCTCTAACCCCCTCTCCTTCAGCTGCCAATGTCAACCATAGAGGACCCTCTTCAAATGAAATATGGCAAATGGATGTTACACATCATCCACATTTTAAACCTCTCGTTTATAGCTATGTAACTATTGACAGATTTTCTGGTTTCCTTTGTGCCCAGCTCACCATGGAGAAAAAGCAAAACATCCAAGCACATCTTTAGAAATATTTTGCTGTTACTATTGCTACTGCTAAGTCACTTCAGTTGTGTCTGACTCTGTGTGACCCTATCCCTGGGATTCTCCAGGCAAGAACATTGGAGTGGGTTGCCATTTCCTTCTCCAATGCATAAAAGTGAAAAGTGAAAGTGAAGTCGCTCAGGCATGTCTGACCCTTCGCGACCCCATGGACTGCAGCCTAACAGGCTCCTCCGTCCATGGGATTTTCCAGGCAAGAGTACTGGAGTGGGGTGCCATTGCCTTCTCCGATTTTGCTGTTAGGGCCACACTAAAACAATTAAAACTGACAATTCCCCTACTTATACATCCTCCCAATTATAATAGTTTTTACACTTGTAAAAATCCACACATGATTGGAATTCCTCATAATCCTATAGGTAAAGCTATTGCGAAATGAGCTAATGGTTTAATAAAATTTTTCTTAAATAAAACAAAACAAAACAAAACAAAAAAAAGAAGGAATTAGTCCCCCCAAGGGAAAGGCTATATGTTGCTTTATTTACCACTAATCATTTAACACTTTCACAAAATTTTTCACATTCCTTGGCAGGTTGACATCTTGCACCTCCACAATTTTTCGAGGTCTGGTTTTGTATAAGCAACCCTTATCTTCTGTCTGGGATTCCCTCCTATCTCAGTCAGTAAAGAATTTGCCTGCAATGCAGGAGACCCAGATTTGATTCCTGGTTTGGGAAGATCCCTTGGAAAAGGAAATGGCAATCCACTCTAGTATTCTTGCCTGGAGAATACCATGGCAGAGGAGCCTAGCAGGCTAAAGTCCATGGGATCACAAGAGTCAGAATCAACTTAGTGACTAAACCACCACATGTCTTGCAGGGTCTAATGAAATTCCTAACATGGGGAAGATGATATGTCACTATTTTATCAGGTCCTCTCTGGATACTTGCTCATTGTGTTAAACTTCACTAAGAGTTGGCACTGCAGACTAAAGAAACCACTACCCACCTTTCAGCTGACTGCCATCTAAAATCTGAATGTCTAGTTGTTACTGTTAAACAACAAAATTTGTGTTTACTGCTGGCTTTCTCAGTGATGTGACTCTGGGCATGTCCTACCATAAACCTATTCTTTTATATAGTTATTCTTGGGTGGACCTGGGTATGTTTAATAGTTTCAACTGGCATGTCTGCCATTCCAATAATTTCTATACACAGCTCCTTTTCCCCAACAACTATACTACAGAAAATTAGGGACCTCAAAGATTATTGATACAGGAAAGTAATGACTTGGCAAGGACAGATTCTATGCTTAATGATTCCATGTTACATTTACAAAACATACTCATCGAATGAATAAAGACTCTCCAACAACATTCCTCTGATGCCATTCTCCAAACACTCTCTGAGACCACTACCTGGCTGAATCCTAAAAACTGGTTCTCTAAACTTCACTTGAAACCATGGTTTTTCCCATGCATATTGCTCATAATTATTCTTTGTGTTTTATTTTTAGTCTGAACATTAATCACCTTGTTTTCACACCTTACTCACACTGTAGTTATGCTGACACTGTTTCTCCAACAAGAATAGAATCAACATGCTCCTTAATAAAACAAGAAGAGGGGATTGTGGTAATATTAATGTTGTCGCTTTCTCAAGGTCCTGATTTCTGGAGACTGTTCTTACCCTTTCTTTACATGCTGTTTCTCATGAGCTTAAGGCAGATACCTTGGCTAACACTTCAGCCTCAGGAGATGTTGTTCAACAACGTTGCATATCTTCAAAGTTTTACTATTGCTTTGCTGAGCCCTGTTACTGAATGCCAGATAAGTTCTCAATAAATAAGCACTCAGCATTTTCTTGGGGAGTTACTCCTTCATGAACTCTTCCTGCACTGTCTCTCATAATCCTGTGTGGTTGTAAGAATTAATTCAGTGTGACACCAGTGACCCCAGCACATTCTCCAGCACCACAGCTCAAAAGCATCAATTCTTCAGCACTCAGCTTTCTTCATGGTCCAAGTCTCACACCTGTACAGGACTACTGGAAACAACATAGTTTAGATGGACCTTTGTCAGCAAAGTGATGTCTCTGCTTTTCAATACAAGATTATTGTTATTCAGTTGCTCAGTTGTGTCCAACTCCTTGCAATCCCATGGACTGCCACATGCCAGACTTCCCTGTCTTCATCTCCTGGAGTTGCTCAGACTCATGTCCATTGAGTCACGGATACCATCCAACCATCTCACCCTCTTTTGTTTCCTTCTCTTCCTGCCTTCAATCTTTTCCAGCATTAGGGTCTTTTCTAATGAGTCAGTTCTTCCCAACAGATGGCGAAAGTACTGGAACTTTGACGTCAGCATCAGTCCTTCCAATGCATATTTGGATTGATTTCCTGTAGGATTTATTGGTTTGATTTCCTTGCAGAGCAAGGGAAACTCAAGAGTCTCCTTCAACACCACAGTTCAAAAGCATCAGTTCTTCAGCATTCAGCTTTCTGAAATGAGAAGGTAAGTGCCAATTTGTCATTGGCTTCTGGAATCTTCCTCTTCACCCCTACCCTCTGCTCTGAGACCTCCCACCACCCCTGGAAGCTGGATGCAGCCAGCAGAGCTTACATTCCTATCATCAGCAGAATCCTGCCCCTGTTTAGGTGTGACTGTGCCCATCCCAGACCGCTCTGGCCTATGCCCAGCTGAATTTTGGCCCACAGTACCTCTCTACCCCCTGAGGCAGGCTCCCACTTTGCTGCACAGATTGAAGGAGGTTCTGTTTCTGTCCCAGAGTTTGTTGATATTCCTCTGGCAGAGGCAGAGGGTTATTGCCAACCCAGGGTATAAAGCTGTCTCCTGCAGGGATTGAGAAAGGCTCCCGCAGCACATCCGCCCCCCCCCCCCAAAAAAAAATCCATACTAGTGGCAGTTCATTCACAGATTCAGAGTGAAAAGCTCATTTGTTCTCTGAGAAGATGTCTGTGTGTGATAAATGCAAACAGAGACTTGTATTAATATTTGCCCCTCTCCAGAACTGACATGGGTTTCTCTGATGGTTCAGATGTTAAAGAATCTGCCTGCAACACTAGAAACCAGGTTTGATCCCTGTTTCAGGAATATCCCCTGGAGGAGGGCATAGCAACCCACTTCAGTATTTTTGCCTGCAGAATTCCATTTACAGAGGAAGCTGGTGGTGTAACAGTCCCTGGGGTTGCAAAGAGGGACTAACACTTTCACAGAACTGACACCCTGAACAAACAAGCATCAGCTTCCCAATGCACAGAAATAACTGCATAGAATTCCAATGTTGTCGTCCTCTTGTGACCCAGTATACTCACATCTTTATCTTTAGTCATGAAACATGGAAAAACATCTGCCATATCAGTAAGCAAAGATATTTAGGACACCAAAACTTGGCCACTGTAGCTGCCCCAAGGTGCACTGAGGTGGGTCAGGATGAACAAAACCAGAATTTTGGCACAGAAGATAGGGTGTTGTCATGTGCAACAATTTCTAAACAGTGTTTCCAGTACATGTGTGAGGTTTCAGCCACAAGGAGCACTCCAAGATCCTAAGATGGACTTTGGTCAAGGATGAGGGCTGTGGGTCCACAAGAGTATCAGTTTGGTTATAAACATTTTCCCTTTTTCAGGACACACAGGCTCATCCTATCATTAATTCCTATAGAAGGGAATGAAATATTAGTTAATCAGTTGCATCTGACTCTGGGACCCAATGGACTGTAGCATGCCAGACTCCTCTGTCCATGGAATTCTCCAGGTGAGAATACAGGAGTGGGTTGTCATTTCCTTCTTCAGGGGATCTTCCCCACCCAGGAATCAAACTGGTACCTGGTATCTCCTGTGTTATAGGCAGATTATTATTAGTATTATTTTTACTACTGAGCCATCATTGAAGCCCAAGATCACTGAGGAACACATCAAAGGAATGATCGAAGGCATGATTCAATGAACCCAGGCATTTGCATCTTCACATACGTAGAAAAACACTAAATTCATTAACTTGTAAAGACTGGTTTTCCCTAAATTGCTGTCATCTTCTGATGTTCCAATTTTCTTCTCTGTTGCAAGAAGTCCTACATATCCTGGCACCTTCCTTACTTCTTCTGAAAGAAAAGTCTCAGAAAAATCTGAGAGGATAATTCCCTGGTTTAAGTCCTCAGAAAGTCCTTGGATTAAAACACAATTCTCAGCTTTGAGATGATGCTTTTTTTTTCCCCCCAGTAGACAAAACACAAAGTTTGCAATCGTTATAAATACAAAATAAAGCCATATTTTAACAAGAGATATTTAGCAGGTAGCTCAGAAATAAAGAATCTACCTGCAATCTAGGAGATGTGGGTTTGACACCCGGAGTCAGAGTCAGACAGAACTCAGCTGCCAAACAATAAAACTATATACCACTGAGAGGGCTTCCGTGGTGGCTCAAGCAGTAAAGAATCCACCTGCAATGCGAGAGACTTGGGTTGAATTCCTGGGTTGGGAAGATCCCATGGAGGAGGCCATGGAAAACCACTTCGGTATTCTTGCCTAGAGAATTCCCAGGGACAGAAGAATCTGGTGGGCTACAGTGGCAGAGAGTTGGACACGACTGAGCCACTAAACTACAACAAAGCTGTATTGAACTTGAAATTACCTCCTGAAAGAGAGCAAACAAAGATGAAATATTTAAAGTTAAGAGGGGGAAAAAAAAAAGGATCTTAGGACCTACCACCACCCCCTGCCCCAAAGAGAAATTTTATACAAAAACGCACATGAGCCGCCTAGATGATTTATCAATAACGTTAAAAGAATAAGGAGAAATAAAGCAGTCCGGGGATCAAAGTTCATGTAAGTAATTCTGCCTCCACATAAAATAGATTTATCGGTTATTTTTCCTAATACCAAAGTTGTTCAAGCTCACCCTAAAACGCAAGCTTGAAAGCAGTTGCACGCCTCCAGTGCTTCTGGTTAGTTGACCGATATCAGCCTGCGTTCACACTCCAGCTTCTGAGCTTCTTACCGGCCACTCATGCGCCCCGGGCAACCCCGGTAAGAGCGCCGACTGGCGGCGCAGTGATGACACTACGCGTCTCGGTAACGCACAATAGAGGCGACAGTTACTGGGTGCTCCTCCAGCGGCCAGTTTGGAAGCTCCCGTGAATTAAGCTGGCCTCGCCGGGTCCGGTCATCTACTTCAGCCGGCCACAGGCCCCCGAGTGGGGCGGGGCGCCACTTCATCCCTGACGGTAGGACTGTAAGGTCAGCGACCCCTGCCGGCCTCTGCCTCCTTACCCGACCCCAGGCCCGCTACCCCCGCTAGGTAAGTTGCCACCTCTCTTCTGACCCCAGGAGCACAGTCTTGCAACACCACCTGACCAGTCCACTTCCTTCCTGTACCCAGGCCGCACGACCCCCGCCAGGCCGGGCGGTTTCCTCCCCAAACCCCAAGCCCTCCACCCTCAGTGGGTCGCTGCCTCCTCCTCAGACCCAGGGTCTCCATTGCTGGGACCCCGCCTCTTCCCTGGGGCCCGCGACCCACACCGGGCTCTGCCTCTCCCCGAACCCCATGTCCGCGACCCGGCTAGGGCCGGCAGCCTTCTCCCCTCACCCCGGACTCCCACGGCCGGGACCCTCTTCTCTTCCCCCGGGCCGTGACTCCAGAAAAGTCTGCCTCCCCAGACCCCAGGACCCCAGCGGTTGGTACTCCACAGGCGAGCTTCCTGCTTCTTTTCCGGGGGCCCTTGATCCCCTTTGTCTGGTTCCCTCAGAGGCTGGTCGGTGATTTAGTGTGGGATCCATTCAGGCCGGACTTGGGTCCTGGCTGCAGGATCTTGTGTGAGAGGAAGGAGGGATGAGGGTTGTAGGGCCTGCGGGGAGAAAAAGAGAGCAAGCCCTGTCATTCAGGCGGAGAAAGATTTATTATATAGTAAGAGAGAAAGTGACCGGGTCTAAAGAGAAACCAGTGCTCGCCCTTTACAGCTAACCCTTATACCCTGTACAGCTAATCTTATACCTATATACTTATACCATATATATATACTTATACCTATAGGTATACCTATATATACCTGTATATATATACTTATACCCTGTACAGCCAATCTTATACCCTATAGATGGGAAATTGCTCCCGAAAGGGTGGAGGTCTTAGTTTCGCCTGCAGTGGGGGTCTTGTGCTCATGTAGTCGGAGTGGTCTCACAGTCTTGTGGTCTCATAATCTTGAGAAGCTGGCACCAGCAGGGAAAAACAGGATATCCCCTAAAGGAAAAATATGATCCCCACCTCGGCCTTGTGGCCACTGTGACATCATCCCTTGTCTGTCAGATTGTCACAATGGGCCGTTTTCTACCTATATGCTATAAACCCCCCAATATAAAAATGTTGTGAATCCTAACATTCTAGCTTTTTTGATACAGGATAAGGGCCAAGGGTCAGTCTTCTATATCTGCTTTGCCTGGCTTGGGACGTCATTGTGAAATAAGATAAGAAAAGGCTGGAATGTGGGTTAGGGGAAGTTTGAGTGGCTTCAAAGCTTTTGATAATTAGTGAGAATAAGAACCTCATGAACAGTCTGGTTGGTGAAGGCCCATAAGCGATCCTGGAGAAACTTTGAAAAAGGATG
Organism: Cervus canadensis; assembly: GCF_019320065.1. Classification (NCBI taxonomy): domain Eukaryota; kingdom Metazoa; phylum Chordata; class Mammalia; order Artiodactyla; family Cervidae; genus Cervus; species Cervus canadensis. The sequence goes on from NC_057420.1 coordinate 2,974,782, forward strand.
AATTAGACAGAGACTAAAAGTCAGAATAAGGGTTAATATGAAAAGGGGGCCCAGTAAAAGTTGGGTTCATGGCATCCAATTCAAATTGCTTAACCAGAATTACTGAGATGTTGATGCCCTTGAGGCCCTCTTTGTCAGATTCCTTGCCGCCTTCTTTACAATGCCTGATTTATTGGCGTAGAAACAGCAGGCTTCCTATAAAAAAGACATAGTCCTTCTTTTTCCACCGTGAGAAGTTCTAACCCTCTTCTGTTTTGAAGGATCACAGCTGCCAGGGACTCTAGTTGGCCCTGGAGATTGATAAGGCCAGAGGCTACTTCTAGGCCCTCAGTAAGATCTTAGTGAGGTTGATAGTAGTTTAAAGAGGTTGTGACTTTTGCTCTCCCTGTTCCAATCCTCACAGCTATTCCTAATTGAATAACTGAATTGCTCTTTTGGTTGTGGACTAGTGCAATATGGAGGCTTTTGTTGTTAGGGGCAATAGAGATATTCCAAGTAAGATGAGGATTATTTAAAATACCTGAGGAAATATGGGGTAAATGGGTTATCAAGTCTTCTAATGTGAATTGGAGGCTCAGAAGAATTAGGGATGAGGGTGGTGAGGGTGAGAGTAGAGCAGGGTTCAGAAGAGAACTTGGGAGATTCTAGGAGGGTGACATGAATTAATTGGACTCGAGAAGGTGACAGAAGGGCTGTGACCTTGTGTGAGAGTAAGTTCTTAAGGTCATTTGTGGTGAACAAATGACCATGGGCTCCCCTTGTTTTCTTGAGTGAGAAGTATAGCTGTGGCCAGAGCACATAGACTGGCTGGTCCATCCCTGTATGATGATATACAGTTGTTTTGACAGACAAGCAGTGGGGGCAGAGAAAGGGCCCTGCATCTGTCCTAAGACTCCTAAGGCAATTTTATGTCTTTTGGTAGTATAGAGTATAAAAGGGTAAGAGAGATCAGGCAATGTTAAAGCTGGGACCAAGAGAATAGCTTGTTTTAGAGCATTAGAAGTTGAACAGACATTGGACTTAGGCTCAAGAGGCTCCAAAAGATCCATCCTGCGTAGCTTGATATAGGGGTTATGGTAGGAGGACAGAATTGGGGTACCAGAGGCATAGATAAACAGCCAAGCCAGAAAGGACAGAATTTCCATTTTTGATGTAGTGAGTGGTAAGGCAGATATAAGGGACTTTCTATCTGTAGTTATATGTCGTTTTGTTGGTACCCAGGAGAATGCCAAGATAGGTGAACTCAGGAAGGGAAAGTTGGGCCTTAATAGGAGATACTTGATAGCCCTGATTGACTAGGAAGTTAAATTGTATTGTATGTCACTTATAGGGTATGAGTGAGGGGCTAAAAGGAGAAGATAATCTATGTATATGGAGGATAGAGCCTGGGGCAAAATTGAGGGAGGTTAAGTCTGAGGTCAGAGACAGGGATCAAGACCATCCCTGTCTGTCTGTCAAGGAAAAGAAATACAAAAAGGCAAAATGGTTGTCTGAGGAGGCCTTACAAATAGCTGTGAAAAGAAGAGAAGTGAAAAGCAAAACAGAAAAGGAAAGATATTCCCATTTGAATGCAGAGTTCCAAAGAATAGCCAGGAGAGATAAGAAAGCCTTCCTCAGCCATGCCAATGCAAGAAATAGAGGAAAACAATAGAATGGGACAAGACTGGAGATCTCATCAGGAACATCAGAGATACAGGAACATTTCATTGCAAAAATGGGCTCACTAAGACAGGAATGTATGGACATAACAGAAGCAAGAATATTCAGAAGAGGTGGCAGAATACATACAGAGAACTGTAAAAAAAGATTTCACCATAAGATAATCATCAATGGTGTAATCACTCACCTAGAGCCAGACATCCTGGAATGTGAAGTTAAGTGGGCCTTAGAAGCATCACTATGAACAAAGCTAGGGGAGGTGATGGAATTCCAGTTGAGCTATTTCAAATCCTGAAAGATGATGCTGTGAAAGTGCTGCACTCAATATGCCAGCAAATTTGGAAAACTCAGCAGTGGCCACAGGACTGGAAAAGGTCAGTTTTCATTCCAATCCCAAAGAAAGGCAATGC
>NC_057420.1:2976950-3079788 GCF_019320065.1 Cervus canadensis
TTCATGCAAAGATGGGCTCAATAAAGGACAGGAATGGTATGGACCTAACAGAAGCAGAAGATATTAAGAAGAGGTGGCAAGAATACACAGAAGAACTGTACAAAAAGATCTTCATGACCCAGATAATCACAATGGTGTGATCACTCACCTAGAGCCAGACATCCTGGAATGTGAAGTCAAGTGGGCCTTAGAAAGCATCACTATGAACAAAGCTAGTGGATGTGATGGAATTCCAGTTGAGCTATTTCAAATCCTGAAAGATGATGCTGTGAAAGTGCTGCACTCAATATGCCAGCAAATTAGGAAAACTCAGCAGTGGCCACAGGACTGGAAAAGGTCAGTTTTCATTCCAATCCCTAAGAAAGGCAATGCCAAAGAATGCTCAAACTACCGCACAATTGCACTCATCTCACACACTAGTAAAATAATGCTCAAAATTCTGCAAGCCAGGCTTCAGCAATACGTGAACCAAGAACTTCCAGATGTTCAGGCTGGTTTTAGAAAAGGCCGAGCAACCAGAGATCAAATTGCCAATATCCGCTGGATCATCGAAAAAGCAAGAGAGTTCCAGAAAAAACATCTATTTCTGCTTTATTGACTAAGCCAAAGCCTTCGACTGTGTGGATCACAATAAACTGTGGAAAATTCTGACCAGGCCACCTCTTGAGAAATACCGGCCTCTTGGGAAACCTGTTTGCAGGTCAAGAAGCAACAGTTAGAACTGGACATGGAACAACAGCCTGGTTACAAATAGGAAAAGGAGTACGTCAAGCCTGTATATTGTCACCCTGCTTATTTAACTTATGTCCAGAGTACATCATGAGAAATGCTGGGCTGGAGGAAGCACAAGCTGGAATTAAGATTGCAGGGAGAAATATTAATAACCTCAGATATGTAGATGACACCACCCTTATGGCAGAGAGTGAAGAGGAACTAAAAAGCCACTTGATGAAAGTGAAAGAGGAGAGTGAAAAAGTTGGCTTAAAGCTCAACATTCAGAAAACTAAGATCATGGCATCTGGTCCCATCACCTCATGGGAAATAGATGGGGAGACAGTGGAGACAGTGTCAGACTTCATTTTTTTGGGCTCCGAAATCACTGCGGATGGTGATTGCGGCCATGACATTAAAAGATGCTTACTGCTTGGAAGGAAAGTTATGACCAACCTAGATAGCATATTAAAAAGCAGAGACATTACTTTGCCAAAAAAGGTCCGTCTGGTCAAGGCTATGGTTTTTCCAGACGTCATGTTTGGATGTGAGAGTTGGACTGTGAAGAAAGCTGAGCACCAAAGAATTGATGCTTTTGAACTGTGGTTTTGGAGAAGACTCTTGAGAGTCCCTTGGACTGCAAGGAGATACAACCAGTCCATCCTAAAGGAGATCAGTCCTGGGTGTTCATTGGAAGGGCTGATGCTGAAGGTGAAACTCCAGTATTTTGGCCACCTCATCCGAAGAGTTGACTCATTGGAAAAGACCCTGATGCTGGGAGGGATTGGGGGCAGGAGGAGAAGGGGGCAACAGAGGATGAGATGGCTGGATGGCATCACCGACTCGATGGGCATGAATTTGAATACACTTCGGGAGTTGGTGATGGACAGGGAGGCCTGGTGTGCTGTGATTCATGGGGTCACAAAAAGTCGGACACGACTGAGCGACTGAACTGAACTGAAGTCTGAGGCCAGGGCTTAAACAAATAAATGAGGGCTATCACAGAGGACCTTGGGGAAGGACAGTGAATTTTTGGGTGTGATGACTGTCTGGGTCTGTCCAGGTACACACAAAAAGATCTTGAGAACCTAGGTATAAAGTGATGGTGAAAAATGAATCTTTGAAGTCCAGGACAGTGAAATAGGTAGTTGAAGGAGAAATAAGGGCAAGAAGAGTATATGGATTTGGGACTACTGGGTGAATGGGGACAACAGAAGCATTAAGAAGTCTTAAGTCTTGAACCAGGCAGTAGGAGCCATCTGGCTCTTTTTAAAAGGTAGGATAGATGTGTTATAAGGACAGTAAGTAGGGTACCAGACTCCCTGACACAGCAGCTTGGAAGTTATGGGTTTTAACTTCTGTTGATGTATTTGGGAAATAGGGTATTGAGATTGATGGGGAAACTTGGTCGGGTCTTTTAGACAAATATAAACAGGAGTATGGTGGGAGGTGAGAAAATAAGAGATTTGAGAAGCAGTAGCCAGGCCAAGTCAGGAGAAGGATTTGGAATAGTAAGGAAAGCCTTAAATTGGAGAGTAGATACATTACAAAGATTGGAGTGAGGCATTTTAGAAGTATGAAGAAAGAATGAGAGAATGGGGTATTTTGAAGTGTGCACGGCAGAGGTTCAGTAATCTGTGGTGTAGACACTAAATTGTCAACCCCCACAACAAAGATCTGAGAGACTAATTTTTCCAGAATAAGCATGTATGGCAGAATAGGGGGCCCCTGTGTCGATAAGAAGAGATCAGCTTACCTGACACTGTGAGAGTTACCCTGGGCTCTGTAGAGGTGATGAGAGTTGGGGCCTGGGGCCCCATGCAACTTCAGTCTTAAGCAGGAAGTATGAGGAGTCTATGTGAAGGTAGGTCTGAGGATTCCTTCTCGGGACTGGGTGGAGATGTCCAGATCCCTGGAGGGGGAATATATTGGGCAGTCTACCTTTCAATGTCCATTTATGCCACAATTAGGACATGGACCTAGAGGGGCTCTGGGCTTATGAGGAGGCCCAGTGTCCTTCTTTACCACACTTGGAACAGGGCCTAGATGATTTCTTTTCTTTTTCAGAGGATTGAGGTTTGGAACTGTGTAGGGTAGTGGCTAAGAGATAATATATAACCTGATTTCTCTGAGCCTTTTCTAGTTTTGCCTGTTCTTCCCAGAAATTTTTAAAGGTCAAATTTAAATGATCTTATTGAGAGGTTTGAGGGCCTTCTGCCTTTTTTTAGTTTTTTTTTTTTTTCCCCAAATATCTGGGGATGATTAGGAGATAAAATGGGTATTAAGAACAGTAGTACTTCCTGTTGAAAGTTGGAACTATTAATTTTGTATATTTTTTGTAGGGCTTCTGTTAATATAGCTAGAAATTGTGCTGGGTTTTTGTGTGGTCTTTGAGATATTTCTCTGAGTTTATCAAAGTTAATAGCTTTATGTCCTGCTTTTTGGAGGCCTGTGATAAGGCAAGTCACCATGTGATTATGGGCTATTTGTCCCCAGATGCCCAGCCTGGTAGTCCCAACTAGCGTCGTCCCTTGGAACAGCAGCTGTGCTTACAGGCTTAGTGTAATCAGTTTGATGTGTTTCTTCATCATGAAGCTGAGAGGCTTGCCAGACTTGTTCTTTTTCTTCTGGGAGAAGAGTAGAGGAGAGTATAATGTAAATATCATGCTAGATCAAGTCATAAGACTGACTGAGGTATTTAAATTCTTTTAAATAAATGTCAGGTTTAGAGGAAAAGGAGCCAAGATGCTTTTAAATTTGAGATAAATCAGAGAGATAATGTGATGCGTACCTGAACAATGTCTTCTGTACGAGCCACCTCTCCTAAGGGATGGGAATGGAGGGATTTGGGGTTCTGTTTCTTTCTAGCCTTTAGTATCTGGGTATAAGGAGGGGATTTAGGCAGGTCAGGAGAGGGACAAAGAGACTTGTACTAGGGGTGGAGCTGAAGCCCAAGGCATGGGGGGTGGTCAGAAGCAGCAGTGGCCTGCACCCAGAGGGAAGAGGAGTAGGAGGTGGGGGTGGGAGGGTGTAATGTAAGTTGGAAGTTGTGAAACTGGGTCTGCTGTGAGGATTAGAGGTGATTGGAGGTGAGCTCTGATCGGAAAGATCAAAAGAAGAGGAGAAAAAATCCGAACAGGGATCAGTAGGTATAGTATCAGGGGAATGTGGCCCAAAATGGGCTAAACGTATTTGAGAAGATGAACAGGGAGTACAGAGAGAGAACAGAGAACAAACAAGGCCTGAACTTAAGGGATCTCTGACCACTTGCCTTTGCTGTGGCAAAAGTTATCAAGGTCCCATAAAGTACTAAAATCAAAACCTCCTTTTTCTGACCACTGAGACCTATTATGCAGTCGATGCTGTGGCCATATGATGTTAGAGTAATAAGGGAGTCTCTTTGGCCTCATTTCTCCTTGAAAACCCAAGAGGCTTAGGTTTTGGAGGAGTCAGCCTAAAGCGGAAGATTTTGTAGATTGGGACTGAGAATTTCCCATTATAGTTGAATAGGGAGGGAGGGCAAACCAGGGTGAGTGAAAATTGAGGAGAAAGGTCCAAGAGGAAAGGTATCCCTGCTCTCTTGGCCTTCTCAGCCAGCAACAAGGATCAACCTTGAAGCAGGAGTCCCTTATTTCAAAGTGAGACTGGGGCATGAAGCAAAGGGTCCAAGGGCCGTGAGGATCCTCCACCAAATGCTAGGGCTTCAAAAACTGGATGAGAGTGAGGATCCGAGAGAGCAGGAATTCACTCACCCCTACAGCTGATGAAATTAGAGCTGATGTGTGGATGTCAATCCAGCAAAGCAAGTGGGGAGTCCTGTCCTGGGGGCTCATCCCAATTTCTTGGCAAGGTCCAAGGGAGGGAACCTCCAGAGGTGGACTTGGGAGAGCAGCCTTCCTAGCCACAGTGGGTCTTCCCTCCTGGATTTTGAGTTTTGGCACCAGAAATGTAAGGCGAGCTTGGAGAAAAACAGATTGAGCCAGACATTCAGGCAGAGAAAGATTTAATATAGGAAGAGAGAAAGGAAGTGACTGGCTTTAAACAGAAACCAGTGCTTGCCCTTTACAGCCAACCCTTCTTATACCCTATCAATTGGAAAGTGTGTCCCAAAGGGAGGGGGCTTTAATTTATCTTTAGTCTGCAGCTGGGGTCGTCTGATCATGTAGTCGGAGGTTTCTCATGATTGCGTGGTCATGTAGTCTTGAGAAACTGGCACTAGCAGGGAAAAACAGGATATTGCCTTAAGGAAAAACAGGATACCCACCAGGGCAGTGTGGCCACTGTGACTTCATCCCTTGTTTGTCATGTTACCACAATAGGCCATTTTTTAACTATACGCTATGAGCCCCTTGTAAACCCTAACAGGGGTGTCTCTCAGGAAGGAGGGCCTGAGCCCCAGAAATGATTTTGGCAAGGTCGTGTAGCCAGTCCTGAAGAAGAAGGTGGATGAGCTCTTCCTGTGCTGGCTCAGCAAGTCCAGCACCCAGGCAATGCTTTGGGACTGCTTGCGGAGTATCCAGATAGAGAAGGAAATGACAACCCACTCCATTATTCTTGCCTGGAGAATTCCATGGACAGAAGAGCCTGGTGGATTACAGTCCATGGGGTCACAAAGAGTCAGACACAACTGAAGCAACTTAGCACACATGCACAGCCTGCATACCATCAACACCACTACATATAGCAGGAAAATGGACTTGCACCATCACTTAGTCTGCTGGCTTCCCAGCCACGGGACCAGCCACAAAGGGCAGAGTAAGGGGCGGATGTCAGTCCAGAGGGTTCTTGTTCCACATGATTGGTGGGTGTCTAACACATTCTCATGGATCCAGGACTTTAACAAACCGAACCTCCAAGGAGTGTGAGACGTGGCCCAGAGACAGCTTGTGGGACCATCCAGAAACACACCAAAGGAGGCTTACTTGGCCCACAGGAACATGGGATCCATCCCTGAGTCTGCCCCTTTTCATCATCCCACTGACCTGCAAAACTACAGTGTGAAAACAATGGTCTGCAACGTTTCTGGCACCAGGGACTGGTTTTGTGTAGATGATTTTTCCACAGAAAGGTTTGAGAGATATGCGGTAGTTTTGGGATGATTCCGATTCACAGGTGTGTGCTAATTTGATTCAGTCATGTCTGAATCTTTGGGCCTCTATGGACCGTAGCCCACCAGGCTCTCCTGTCCTTGGGATTTTCCAGGCAAGAATACTGGTATGGATTGCCATTTCCTTCTCTCAGGGGTCTTCCTAACCCAAGTATTGAACCTGGGTCTCATGTTTCCTGCATTGGCAAGCAGGATCTTTACCAGTAGTGCCACCTGGAGAATCTGAATGTACTTGGGGTGGCTGTAAGCATATATGAGACTTGCCTCATTCACCTCCTGCTGTGTGATCCCATTGCTAAGAGTCTGCAGACCAGTACCAGTCACTGGCCTGGGGGTTGGGGACCCAGGCTCTCAAAGTCCTATCTGAACCATCACTAAACTGAGGAGCTGGGTATGTAAAGAGGGCCAGGGCTTGGAGAGTCAAACCTAGTGATGACAGTCTCCCATCCACCCCCACAATTCCCCCTATCCCCACTCTCCAGTGCTGTTAACACTAGGGTCTCTCAGGTCTGTCATGGTAAACTGTTTACTTCATCACTGAGAGTGTTTTGATGACACACCCAGATGGACACCACTGGAAGATGTCCATGAGAATCCCATGGATAGAGGAGCCTGATGGGCTATAGTCCAAGGGGTTGCAAAGAGTTGTACATGACTGAGAGAGTCAGCAAAAACATTAGGGCTCTTTATGTAGAATCTGCATGCAACTCCTTTGTGAGACATATATTTTCACATATTTCTTTTCAGTCTTTGTCCCATCTTGTCATTTAACATGTCTTTTGAACACAAAAAGCTGTTTGTTTTTTCCTTTTATTCTTTCACTTTCATTCTTTGATTGTTTGTATTTCTTGCATCCAGTCTACAAAATGTGTGCCTCTCCCAGGTTGTCAGGGTTGTCTTCTGTTTTCCTCCTAAAAGGTTCCTGGTTTTCAGCTTTGTCTGTTGAATTCTGATCCATTTCTCATAAATTTCTTTTGAGTGGTGTAAGATATCCAGCTTTTTTGAAATCTCTCCTTCTTTCCCACTGAGCTGCAATGTGAATTACACTGTTGGGAAACAGTCAGCCTTGTATGTGTGTATATCCATTTCCTGACCGTGTGATCTGTGTTTGAAATCTCACTCTGCGGCACTTTGTGGATGAATGTGTGGAAAGCATTTGTATTTGAGACAATACAATTTATTCAGAATATTGACTTTCTTCTTTCCTCTTGGTACTGCTGTATATTCATCCATCTCCCAGTCTTCACCCCACTAACCAGTTCTCCCAAACCCAGAAAGCAGCAGCATAAGAAAAATGGGTTGTTCTGGAGTGATAGAGATGGAAACAAAATTCTAAAACTCGTAGCAATCTAGAAATCCTCTCTACAAATATATAAAGAAAGAAAATATCTCTATAATTGAAAAGGTATCAACTTATAATATAATGCACCTGATAAGCAAACTTGAATGGGACGTATGTATTCTTATGGCTGATTCATGTTAAGGTTTGAAAGAAAATAGCAAAATTCTGTAAAGGAATTATCCTTCAACTCAAAAATAAAGAAAAAAATGCAGAGACCTAAGATATGTTTTATATATGTATCTAGCAATATATTGACTATGCCAGCAATCTAGTGACTATGCTAAAGCCTTTGACCCTGTGGATCACACCTGTGGCAATGCTTTTTTTTTTTTCTTTTTTTAAATTTAATTTATTTGTTTTAATTGTATGTTAATTACTTTTTAGTATTATTGTGATTTTTGCCATACACTGACATGAATCAGCCACGGGTGTACCTATTTCCCCCATTCTGGAACCTCCTTCTACCTCCCTCCCCAGCACATCCCTCTGGGTTGTCCCAGACCACCAGCTTTGAGTGCCCTGCTTCATGCATCGACTTTGCACTGGCAATCTGTTTTACATATGGTAATATACATGTTTCAGTCTTATTCTCTCAAATCATCCCACCCTTGCCTTTTCCCTCATAGTGCAAAAGTCTGTTCTTCACATATGTGTCTCTTTTCTTGTCTTGCATATATGGTTGTTGTTACTGTCTTTCTAAATTCTGTATGTATGTGTTTACATATTCATTAGAACTGACTCAAATGTGTCCTTTTTTATAGCTGGGTAATAATATTCCATTATGTATGTGCACCACTGCTTGCTTATCTCATCTGCCAGTGGACATCTCGATTGCTTCCATGTCCTAGCTATTATAAACAGTGCTGCAGTGAACGTTGGACAATATGCATTTTTCAGTTCTGATTTTCTGGGTGTGTATGCTCAGCAGTGAGATTACTGGCTCATATTGCAATTCTATTTCCAGTTTTTTAAGGAATTTCCACACTGTTCTTCATAGTGGCTGTGCTAGTTTGCATTCCCACCAACAGTATAAGAGGATTCCTTTTTCTCCACGCCCTCTGCAGTATTTATTGTTGGTAGACTTTTCAATGACAGCCATTCTGATCATTGTGAGATGGTACCTCATTGTGATTTTGATTTGTATTTCTCTGATAATGAGTGATGTTGAGCATCTTTTGTGTGTTTGTTTACCATTGGTGTGTCTTCTTTGGAGAAATGACTGTTCAGTTCTTTTTTTTTTTTTGACTGTTCAGTTCTTTAGCCCACTTTTTGATTGGGTTGTTTATTTTTTCTGGTGTTGAGCTGCTTAAGCTGCTTGTATATTTAGGAGATTAATTCTTTGTCACTTGTTTCATTTGCTATTAAATTCTCCCATTCTGAAGACTGCCTTTTCACCTTGTTAGCAGTTTCCTTTGTTGTGCAAAAGCTTTCAAGTTTAATTAGATCCTATTTATTTGTTTTTATATCCATCACTGTGGGAGGTGGGTCATAGAGGATCTTGCTGTGATTTATGCCAGAGTGTCCTGCCTATGTTTTACTCTAATAGTTTTATAGTTTCTGGTCTTAAACATTTAGATCTTTAATCCTTTTGAAATTTGTGTTTGGTGTTACAAAATGTTCTACTTTCATTATTTTACAGGTTTTTGACCAGTTTTCACAGCATCACTTGTTAAAGAGATTGTCTTTTCTCTATTGTATGTTTTTGCCTCCTTTGTGAGAGATAACTTGTCCATAGGTTCAGTTCAGTTCAGTCGCTCAGTCATGTCCGACTCTTTGCGACCCAGTGAATCCCAGCACGCCAGGCCTCCCTGTCCATCACCAACTCCCAGAGTTTAGTCAAATTCATGCCCATTGAGATGGTGATGCCATCCAGCCATCTCATCCTCTGTTGCCCCCTTCTCCTCCTGCCCCCAATCCCTCCCAGCATCAGGGTCTTTTCCAATGAGTCAACTCTTTGGATGAGGTGGCCAAAATACTGGAGTTTCACCTTCAACATCAGCCCTTCCAATGAACACCCAGGACTGATCTCCTTTAGGATGGACTGGTTGTATCTCCTTGCAGTCCAAGGGACTCTCAAGAGTCTTCTCCAACACTACAGTTCAAAAGCATTGATTCTTCAGCACTCAGCTTTCTTCACAGTCCAACTCTCACATCCAAACATGATGTCTGGAAAAACCATAGCCTTGACCAGACGGACCTTTTTTGGCAAAGTAATGTCTCTGCTTTTTAATATGCTATCTAGGTTGGTCATAACTTTCCTTCCAAGCAGTAAGCATCTTTTAATGTCATGGCCGCAATCACCATCCGCAGTGATTTCGGAGCCCAAAAAAATGAAGTCTGACACTGTCTCCACTGTCTCCCCATCTATTTCCCATGAGGTGATGGGACCAGATGCCATGATCTTAGTTTTCTGAATGTTGAGCTTTAAGCCAACTTTTTCACTCTCCTCTTTCACTTTCATCAAGTGGCTTTTTAGTTCCTCTTCACTCTCTGCCATAAGGGTGGTGTCATCTACATATCTGAGGTTATTAATATTTCTCCCTGCAATCTTAATTCCAGCTTGTGCTTCCTCCAGCCCAGCATTTCTCATGATGTACTCTGGACATAAGTTAAATAAGCAGGGTGACAATATACAGGCTTGACGTACTCCTTTTCCTATTTGTAACCAGGCTGTTGTTCCATGTCCAGTTCTAACTGTTGCTTCTTGACCTGCAAACAGGTTTCCCAAGAGGCCGGTATTTCTCAAGAGGTGGCCTGGTCAGAATTTTCCACAGTTTATTGTGATCCACACAGTCGAAGGCTTTGGCTTAGTCAATAAAGCAGAAATAGATGTTTTTTCTGGAACTCTCTTGCTTTTTCGATGATCCAGCGGATATTGGCAATTTGATCTCTGGTTGCTCGGCCTTTTCTAAAACCAGCCTGAACATCTGGAAGTTCTTGGTTCACGTATTGCTGAAGCCTGGCTTGCAGAATTTTGAGCATTATTTTACTAGTGTGTGAGATGAGTGCAATTGTGCGGTAGTTTGAGCATTCTTTGGCATTGCCTTTCTTAGGGATTGGAATGAAAACTGACCTTTTCCAGTCCTGTGGCCACTGCTGAGTTTTCCTAATTTGCTGGCATATTGAGTGCAGCACTTTCACAGCATCATCTTTCAGGATTTGAAATAGCTCAACTGGAATTCCATCACATCCACTAGCTTTGTTCATAGTGATGCTTTCTAAGGCCCACTTGACTTCACATTCCAGGATGTCTGGCTCTAGGTGAGTGATCACACCATTGTGATTATCTTAGTGGTGAAGATCTTTTTTGTACAGTTCTTCTGTGTATTCTTGCCACCTCTTCTGAATATCTTCTGCTTCTGTTAGGTCCATACCATTCCTGTCCTTTATTGAGCCCATTTTTGCATGAAATGTTCCCTTGGTATCTCTGATTTTCTTGATGAGATCTCCAGTCTTTCCCATTCTATTGTTTTCCTCTATTTCTTTGCATTGATGGCTGAGGAAGGCTTTCTTATCTCTCCTGGCTATTCTTTGGAACTCTGCATTCAAATGGGAATATCTTTCCTTTTCTGTTTTGCTTTTCACTTCTCTTCTTTTCACAGCTATTTGTAAGGCCTCCTCAGACAACCATTTTGCCTTTTTGCATTTGTTTTCCTTGGGGATGGTCTTGATCCCTGTCTCCTGTACAGTTGTCTCCTAGCCAATCTGATCACAGGACCACAGTCATGTCTAACTCAATGAAACTAAGCCATGCCGTGTGGGGCCACCCAAGACGGTAGAGTCATGGTGGAGAGGTCGGATAGAATGTGGTCCACTGGAGAAGAGAATGGCAAACCACGTCAGTATTCTTGCCTTGAAAACCCCATGTCCATAGGTACATGGATTTATCTCTGGGCTTTATATTTTGTTCCATTGATCTATATTTTTGTCTTCATGACAGTACCATACTCTCTGGAAGACTCTAGCTTTGTGGTATAGTCTGAAGTTAGATTGATTCCTCCATTTTCAATCTTCTTTCTCAAGGTGGCTTTGGCTTTTTGAGGTGTGTGTGTGTGTGTGTTTCCATACAAATTGTGAATTCATTTATTCTAATTCTGTGGAAAATACCATTGTTAACTTGATAGTGATTGCATTGAATCTGCAATTTGCTTTGTGTAGTATACTCATTTTCACTATAGTGATACTTTCAGTCCACAAACATGGTATATTTTCCCATCTATTTGTGTCATCTCTGATTTCTTTTATCAGTGTTTGCTATGTATAGGTCTTTAGGTAAACTTATTTATTTAGGTAAATGTATCCCTAAGTATTTTATTCCTTTTGTTGCAATGGTGAAGGGGATTGTTTCATTAATTTCTCTTTCTGTTTTCTCATTGTTAATGTATTGGAATGCAAGGGATTTCTGAGTATTAATTTTGTATCCTGCAACTTTACTATATTCATTGATTAGCTCTAGAAATTTTCTTCTGGTGTCTTTACGGTTTCTATGTAGAGGATCATGCCATTTGCAAACAGTGAGAGTTTTACTTCTTTGTTAATCTGGATTCCTTTTCTTTCTTTTTCTTCCCTGATTGTTGTGGCTATGACTTCCAGAATTATGTTGAATAGTAGTGGTGAGAGTGGGCATCTTTGTCTTGTTCTTGATTTTAGAGGAAAAATTGAAAGCGTTTGCATATGCTTTCAATTTTTCACCTTTGAGGATACTGTTTGTTGTGGGTTTGTCATATATGGCTTTCTTATGTTGAGGTATGTTCCTTCTATGCCTGCTTTCTGGAGAGTTTTCATCATAATCAGTGCTGAATCTTATTAAAGGTTTTCTTTGCATCCATTGAGATAATCATGTGGGGTTTTTTTGTTGCTGTTGTTGTTGTTTTAATCTTTCAATTTGTTAATATGGTGTATCACACTGATGCTTTGCAAATACTGATGTGTCCTTGCATCCCTGAGATAAAATCATTACATATGATCTTGTTAATATGGTCTTGGATTCTCTTTGCTAGGTTTTTGTGAGGATTTTTTGCGTCTATGTTCATCAATGTTATGATGAAATGGGGAAGCTCCGGCTCTTGCAGACTGAATGCAGAGCCTGGATTAGGGTTATGTAGGTAGCATGTGACAGGCTGAGCCTGGAGGCTTGGGGACATCATCTGTCCATGTCTCACCTGAAGTAACTATGTTTACAGCATGAGTGTCCTAGGTGATTCTGATAGAGCCAGGGTGAATCAAGCACCATTATCAGAATCATCTTTCCGTGTGTCCTACCAGCCCCCAGGCCTCCTGCTGCTCACTGAATTTGAGGTTGCATGGGCCCTTCACTCCCGCCCCACCTTCTGGGAAGACCCACCAATTCTAACGGGTTTCTGTCCCATATCCCATTGTACTTCTGTGCTGTCTATGGGGACTTCTGTGAATTTCCACATCTACCACTTGGTCTCTCACCACCACTATCCAGTTTTGCTGGATAAGGCTCAAGACTGGCTGGTGATAATACTGAAGAGCTGGCAGAGGAAATGGACAGGTATCCCATAAAGTCAGGGCAATGTGCCTTCTGAAGCCATCTCCCATATCGCTGGACACTGGCATCTTCAGCTACTGTAATACCCATGTTCCCTTTTTCTGTCTGTGTCCTTTTGCCTTGCACATGTGTATGTACAGAGGTGTGCTTGTGTCACCTGTGTTTGTGTGTGTTTCTGTGAATGTGCCTATGTCTAGCCCAGTACAGATATAGAGCTGAAGGTGACAGAACATAAGACATGGAGCAACCAGAAGAGGAGGTACCAGCGCCACATATTGGGGGCACTGATTGATGTATCCTTGTGGTGCCCCTGTTCAGGATAGGGATGAGGAAAAAATGGCCAGAGACAACTAGACAGTGGTTTCACAAATCTGGACCACTGCCATTGGACCCTTCAGGCTGTGTGGTGCTAGGTGCCATGTTAAGATGGTGGATGTGGCTAGAGCAGGACCCAGGATTGTTAAAAGGCCAAAGTCCTTCGGAAAAGGGCAGAGACTGGAGGGTGGAGGCACATAAAGGGAGCCTGCTGCACTTGGGACTTGTTCCAAAAATGTGAGAGGGAGACAAGGGAAGGTCATAGGCCAGTGCTGCCTTGCATCAGCCTGTCAGCCAACACACTCCTTCCCTGAGTGGCACACATTGGCACCATGTGAGACAAATCACACGCTAAGGTAGTTTCTCAATATAAAACACCAGGCATCCATCCGAGGAGAGATGTGATGTGTGTGTGGCATCTACCCGATGACTTCCAGCCAGCTGGGCAATGCAGAAACGTGAGGAAAGTGCAGTTGTGGTGTGTACGTGGGGCTTCCTTCATGGTTCCAACGGTAAAGAGCCCACCTGCAAAGCTGGAGACCTGGGTTCGATCCCTTGGTTGGGAATATCCCCTGAAGGAGAGAAGGTCTACCACAGCCTAGCAAGGCAGTAGAAAATAGACTTGGCATATATAAATCAGTGGGGTCTGGGGTGGAATCGAGCCTTCTTAGTGCATTTGGGAGAGAAATGCTGCTTTATGCACAAGGGAGGTGGGGCTGTGGTACCCGGGTGGTCAGGTTTCCCAGGGTGCCATCTGTGTGGGGGCTCTGTGTATGTGGATAGTGGTAGACTGTAGAGCCAATGGGACAGGAGATCACCTTAGCTTTCTGACCTCATGTTCAGTGTCTTGTTTCATCAGAGACTCTTTGGATCCATGTCCATCTTCTTCACAATGTTGTCTGAAGGCCTTCTTCAACACAGACCTTCTTCAGAAGCAGTCATCTCATGTTGTCTTTGGACTTTTGCAGGATCTGGCATCTATTTGGCCTTTCCCTGCTCCAGGTGATAACCCTTGGGGAAAAAGGAAAATAGTTGAAAACAAAAAGCTACAGAGTTAGAAAGAATAGCAGCATCTGGCTGGGGTATTCACAGGTCAGAGGATGTGCTGGGCCGGCAGCTGAGGTGGTAAAATTGACAAGGAATGATCTTAGGAGTTTCAGGCTGAGAAAGGATTGGGACAAAGATACTGAAACAAAAGCCACTGGCCATTTCTGTGTGATTCCTGGAAGGAAAGCACACAGACTGGAAATCATTCGAATGTGATTTGCACTGTGAACCTGTCCAAGGGGATGGAAAACCACAAAACACAGATGCATATCATTCAGCTGTCCATGGCAATCACTTCAAACCCTGACCACCTCTTTGAAGGTTAGTCCCATTCATGAGCAAATCCCAAGACTGTAATCTTCTAGGATAAGTTGTAGAGATAGAAGTGCATATTGACTTGATCAACAAAGGAGTGAAAGAAAATAACTGGGAGGAAAAAAAAAAAGAGAGGTACTTACCAAAATCTGTTATCCTGTACTTAGAGTTCTGCAGATTTCCATTCAGGGGTGTGTGTGTGTGTGCTGTCAGAACATTCCTGGCCCAATGATGGAAGAATGGACTATGAATATGAGGTGAAAATGACCGAAAGTTTAAAAACTTCATGTTTTACAGGTTGTGAAACTCACCAGAAAAGTTTAAGGGGATAGATTCTGATGTCTCTTCTGTAAAGAGTTTAATAAACACTTTTGAGGGTTCTAGCTGCTTTAGGCCCTTGGAATGCTGTATATTGTCCTTGCCTGGAGTTAGTAGGATGAGTGGAAAAGATTGATTTTCAGCTTATTTCCTACTCCAGGGCATGCCTTGATTCTAGCATCAGGGCAGCAAATTAGTGATATTTTCTCTTCCTTAAACATTTCTTGTATGGATAGGATAAAAGATGGAATAGGCGGTAGGACAATGTGAGATAACATGTTACAGCCATCCTGGAAATATAGCATCAGCAGCCATGGTTCCACATTGTCCTAGGAGCATGCTACAAAACATATTTATTTTCTTCAGCTGTAGATAACCTGAATTTAACACCAGTCAACCCCTGCGTGGCTTCCTCATGGGCACTGAATTTTCTCGATAAACACCCAGCTTCTCTAAATCCCATCAGCAACTGTACTTCCTTCTTTAAATGTAGGTACAAAGTCTACCACTGTGCCTAATACTTATTGATCTTGTTGGAAACCATATCCAGGCAAGATAAGTGGTAACATGATGCTCATCTATAATTGGTGTGGCATGAATATGTGTTCTGTGTCAATTTGGGACTTTCCAATACTGATCTCTAGAATATCTTAAACAGAACATAAATACTGGTCCTATTGACTTTTCCCTGGGGAAAATCAGTGCCCTAGTTCATGGGTCTGTTACTGCCAATACCAAGGTAACACAAATTGTGCACTATCATTACAGTTACTAGAAAGTTCTGGGAGATGAGATATAGAAAGAAAAAAATGAAAAGGTAGAAAATTGACTATATCTGACACAGATTTATGTTCCTCTTCTTTTCACACTACTCCCATCTTTCTACCTACTCCTCCTGTCCTAGGTATCAAATGGCTTTAAAGAATGACTCTTCTGTTGTCATACAGTTTAGAAACAAAATGGACATCACTGAATTTTGAAGAAGGCTAGATTTCTAGAGTTTGGCCGTTTTCTTTAATTTATTATTTCTATGCCTTGACCCAACCCGGTCCACAGTGTTACAAACATGCCAAATTTATAAGCGAAACTTTGGAATTTCAGACTCTCTGTAGCAAAGGGCTTATATAGTTTGCTTCATCTTGAAAGAGATGCAAGGGAATACATGGATAAATATTTTCTCCAACTCTATAAATCTAACTTACTGGAGTAGGAAATGGCAACTCACACCAGTTTTCTTGCCTGGAAAATTCCATGGAGAAAAGAACCTGGTTGGCTAAACCCCATGGGGTTTGAAAGAGTCGGACACTGCTGAGCACACAAACACATACATCTAAGTAAGCTAGGATCAGATACAAAAGTGTTCTTTCTTTTCTCATAGGGCTTGATGTGGTTCACACTGAAGGGCTATGACTTTTTCAAAATTACCTCTGTGGCTTTCCTAAAGGCTACTAGCTCTTTTCCTTCAAAAACAAAACAAAACAAAACAAAAACTCCTCTATATGGGGAGAATGTTCTTCCTTACCCCATTAAAGTTTTAGAACTTCTTTCCTTTCTTTTGAAATAAAGATTTATATCTTATCTTATGTTCCTTTGGGATGTTTTTCTTCTTTTTCTCTTTGGGAATAATATCGGATCAGTATCAATCCTGGTCAATACTGAAGTCAGATCGACTATATTATTTTCAGGCACAGATGGAGAGGCTCTATAGAGGCAGCAAAAACAAGACAGTGAAATGACTGTGGCTCAGAATATGAGTTCCTTATTTCAAAATTCAGATTTAAATTGAATAAAGCAGGGAAAACTACTATTCAGTTCATTTCAGCTTGGTTCAGTCGCGCAGTCGTGTCCCACTCTGTGATATCATGAATCACAGCACACCGGACCTCCCTGTCCATCACCAACTCCTGGAGTTTACTCAGACTCATGCCCATCGAGTCGGTGATGCCATCCAGCCATCTCATCCTCTGCCGTCCCCTTCTCCTCCTGCCCCCAATCCCTCCCAACATCAGGGTCTTTTCCAATGAGTCAATTTTTTGCATGAGGTGGCCAAAACATTGGAGTTTCCCCTTCAGCATCAGTCCTTCCAGTGAACACCCAGGACTTAACTCCTTTAGGATGTACTGGTTGTATCTCCTTGCAGTCCAAGGGACTCTCAAGAGTCTTCTCCAACACCATAGTTCAAAAGCATTGATTCTTCAGCGCTCAGCTTTCTTCACAGTCCAACTCTCACATCGATACATGGCCACTGGAAAAACCATAGCCTTGACCAGATGGACCTTTGTTGGCAAACTAATGTCTCTGCTTTTTAATATGCTGTCTAGGTTGATCATAACTTTCCTTTCCAAGGAGTAAGTGTCTTAATTTTATGGCTACAGTCACCATCTGCAGTGATTTTGGAGCCCCCAAAAATAAAGTCTGATGATGTTTCCCATCTATTTCCCATGAGATGATGGGACCAGATGCCATGATCTTAGTTTTCTGAATGTTGAGCTTTAAGCCAACTTTTTCACTCTCCTCTTTCACTTTCATCAAGAGGCTTTTTAGTTCTTCTTCACTCTCTGCCATAAGGGTGGTGTCATCTACATATCTGAGGTTATTAATATTTCTCCTGGCAATCTTGATTCCAGCTTGTGCTTCCTCCAGCCAAGCATTTCTCATGATGTACTCTGAACATAAGTTAAACAAGCAGGATGACAGTATACAGGCTTGACGTACTCCTTTTCCTATTTGTAACCAGTCTGTTGTTCCATGTCCAGTTCTAACTGTTGCTTCTTGACCTGCAAACAGGTTTCTCAAGAGGCCGGTCAGGTGGTCTGGTATTCCCATCTCGTTCAGAATTTTCCACAGTTTATTGTGATCCACACAGTCAAAGGCTTTGGCACTCAGTAAAGCAGAAATAGATGTTTTTTCTGGAACTCTCTTGCTTTTTCAATGATCCAGCGGATATTGGCAATTTGATCTCTGATTCCTCTGCCTTTTCTAAAACCAGCTTGAACATCTGGAAGTTCACAGTTCACATATTGCTGAAGCCTGGCTTAGAGAATTTTGAGCATTACTTTACTAGTGTGTGAGATGAGTGCAATTGTGCAGTAGTTTGAGCATTCTTTGGCATTTCCTTTCTTAGGAATTGGGATGAAAACTGGCCTTTTCCAGTCCTGTGGCCACTGCTGAGTTTTCCTAATTTGCTGGCATATTGAGTGCAGCACTTTCACAGCATCATCTTTCAGGATTTGAAATTGCTCTGCTGGAATTCCATCGCCTCCACTAGCTTTGTTCACAGTGATGCTTTCTAAAGCCCATTGACTTCACCTTCCAGGATATCTGGCTCTAGGTGAGTGATCATACCATCATGATTATCTGGGTCATGAAGATCTTTTTTGTACAGATCGTGCATTCTTGCCACCTCTTAATATCTTCTGCTTCTGTTAGGTCCATACCATTTCTGCCCCATCTTTGTGTGAAATGTTCCCTTGCTATCTCTAATTTTCGTGAAGAGATCTCTAGTCTTTCCCATTGCCATCCATTGTTTTCCTCTATTTCTTTGCATTGATTGCTGAGGAAGGCTTTCTTATCTCTCCTTGCTATTCTTTGAAACTCTGCATTCAAATGGGAATATCTTTCCTTTTCTATTTTGCTTTTCACTTCTGTTCTTTTCACAGCTATTTGTAAGGCCTCCTCAGACAGCCATTTTGCTTTTTTGCATTTCTTTTCCATGGGGATGGTCTTGATCCCTGTCTCCTGTACAGTGTCCATAGTTCATCAGGCACTCTGCCTATCAGATCTAGTCCCTTAAATCTTATTTCTCACTTACACTGAATTATCATAAGGGATTTGATTTAGGTTATAGCTGAACCGTCTAGTGGTTTTCCCTACTTTCTTCAATGTAAGTCTGAATTCGGCAATAAGGAATTCATGATCTGAGCCACAGTCAGCTCCTGTGTTTTTGCTGTTTTTGTTGTTGTTTTTGCTGACTATATAGAGCTTTTCTATCTTTGGCTGCAAAGAATATAATCAATCTGATTTCGGTGTTGACCATCTGGTGATGTCCATGTGTAGAGTCTTCTCTTGTGTTGTTCAAAGGTGTTGTTTAGTATGACCAGTTTGTTCTCTTGGCAAAACTCTATTAGCCTTTGCCTTGCTTTATGCCATACTCTGAGGCCAAATTTGCCTGTTATTCCAGGTGTTTCTTGAGTTCCTACTTTTGCATTCCAGTCCCCTAGAATGAAAAGGACGTCTTTTTTTGTGTGTTAGTTCTAAAATGTCTTGCATAGAATCATTCAACTTCAGCTTCTTCAGCGTTACTGCCTGGGGCATAGGCTTGGATTAGTGTGATATTGAATGGTTTGCTTTGGAAATGAACAGAGATCATTCTGTTGTTTTTGAGGTTGCATCCAAGTACTGCATTTCAGACTCTTTTGTTGACCATGATGGCTTCTCCATTTCTTCTAAGGGATTCCTGCCCACAGTAGTAGATATAGTGGTCATCTGAGTTAAATTCATCCATTCCAGCCCATTTTAGTCTGCTGATTCCTAGAATGTTGACATTCACTCTTGCCATCTCCTGTTTGACCACTTCCAATTTGCCTTGATTCATGGACCTAACATTCCAGGTTCCTATGCACTACTGCTCTTTACAGCATCGGACCTTGCTTCTATCACCAGTCCCATCCACAACTGGGTATTGTTTTTGCTTTGGCTCCATCCTTTCATTCTTTCTGGTTATTTCTCCACTGATCTCCATTAGCATATTGGGCACCTACTGACCTGTGGAATTCCTCTTTTAGTATCCTATTATTTTGCCTTTTCATACTGTTCATGGCATCCTCAAAGCAAGAATACTGAAGTGGTTTGCCATCCCCGTCTCCAGTGGACCACATTCTGTCAAATCATTCCACCTTGACCCTTTCGTCTTTAGTGGCCCCCCCATGACATGGCTTAGTTTCATTGAGTTAAAGGCTATGGTCCGTGTGATCAAATTTGCTAGTTTTCTGTGATTATGGTTTCAGTGTTTCTGCCCTCTGACGCCCTCTCGCAACACCTACTGTCTTACTTGGGTTTCTCTTATCTTGAACGTGAGGTATCTCTTCACAACTGCTCCAGCAAAGCATAGCTGCTGCTCCTTACCTTGGATGAGGTCGCCCCTCCTGACCTGGAATGGGGTGTGACCTAAATCAAATCCCTATGAGTATATGGTAGAAGTGACAAATAGATTCAAGAAATTAGGTCTGATAGACAGAGTACCTGAACTCTGGATGGAGGTTCATGACATTGAACAGGACACAGTGTTTGAGACCATCTGCAAGAAAAAGAAGTGCAAAAAGGCAAACTGCTTCTCTATGGAGGGCTTACAAATTGCTGAGAAAAGAAGAGAAGCTAAAGGTAAAGGAGAAAAGGAAAGATGAAAAGAAAGATAAAGGAAAGAACAAACTGAATGCAGAGTTTCAAAGAACAGCAAGAAGACATAAGAAAGCCTTCCTCAGTGATTAATGCAAAGAACTAGAGGGCAACAATAGAAGGGGAAAGACTAGGGATCTCTTGAAGAAAATTCCAAGGGAATTTTTATGCAGAGATGGGCACAATAAAGGACAGAAGTGGTGTGGACCTAACAGAAGCAGTAGAAGATATTAAGAAGCAGTGGCAAGAATATGCAAAACTATACAAAGAAGCTCTTCGTGACACAGATAACCACGATGGTGTGATCACTCACCTAGAGTCAGATATCCTGGAATGTGAAGTCAAGTGGGCCTTAAGAAACATCACTACGAACAAAAAGCTGCTGTAGGTGAAGCAATGCCAGTTGAGATATTTCAAATCCTAAAATAGATGCTGTAAAAGTGCTGCACTCAATATCCCATCAAATTTAGAAAACTCAGCAGTGACCTCAGGACTGGAAAAGGTCAGCTTTCATTCTAATCCCCAAGACATATTCAAGCTACCACAAAGTTGCATTCATCTCACATACTAACAAAACAATGCTCAAAATTCTCCAAGCCAGGCTTTAACAGTACATGAACGGTGAACTTCCAGAACTTCAAGCTGGATTTAGAAAAGTCAGAAGAACTAGATATCAAATTGTCAACATCCTTTAGATCATCAGAAAAGTAAGGAAGTTCCAGAAAAATATCTACTTCTGCTTTATTGACTATGCCAAAGCCTTTGACTGTATGGATCACTACACACTGTGGAAAATTTTAAACAGGTGGGAATACCAGACCACTTTACCTGTATGTCAAGACTATATATTTTCACCCTGCTTATTTAACTTATATAAAGAGTACATCTTGCAAATTGCCAGGATGGATGAAGCACAAGCTGTAATCAAGATTTCTGGGAGTAATGTCAATAACCTGAGATATGCAGATGACACCACTCTTATGGCAGAAAGCAAAGAACTAAAACCTCTCGATGAAAGTGAAAGAAAAGAGTAAACAAGTTGGCTTAAAGCTCAACATTCAGAAAACTAAGATCATGGTATCTGGGTTCCATCACTTCAGGCAAAAATAGGAAAACAATAGAAACAGTTGAGAGATTTATTATTATTATTATTATTATTATTTTTCCGGGGGGCAGAGAGCTTCAAAATCACTGCAAATTGTGTCTGCAGCCATGAAATTAAAAGATGCTTGCTCCTTGGAAGAAAAATTATGATCCACCTAGACATCATGCTAAAAATCAGAGACATTACTTTGTAAGCAAATGTCTATCTAGTCAAAGCTCTGGTTTTTCTAGTAGTCATGGATGGATGTGACAACTGGACTATGAAGCTGAGAACTGAAGACTTGATGCGTTTGAACTGTATTGTGTTCACTTCTCTATATGTGTTTGAGAAGACTCTTGAGATTCCCTTGGACTGCAAGGAGATCCAACCAGTCAATCCTAAAGGAAATCAGCCCTGAATCTTCATTGGAAGGACTGATTCTGAAAGTAAAACTCCAATACTTTGGCTGCCTGATACGAAGACCTGACTCACTGGGAAAATCCTGATGCTGGGAAAGATTGAGGGGAGGGGAAGAAGGGAATGACAGAGGATGAAATGGTTGGATGGCAACACTGACTTGATGAACATTATTTTTGCTGTGGACGTTGATGATGGACAGGGAAGCCTGTCGTGCTGCAGCCCATGGGGTAGCAAAGAGTTGGACATGAATGAGCAACTGAATGGAACCTCTGACTTAACATTTCCCTGTCTAGAGCAGTAAGGAATGCATTGGACGTCTGTAGAACTGAGAGGAAATTATAAACTTGAGACCCACCTCCATTTTCTAGGAGCAGGCTATTTATGCCTTGAACAAGATTGTCATTGAATCACAGAACCACAAACTTCTTACCCAAGGGAACATGGCTCTTCTTCCTGTCTTTACCATGGTGTCATGTCTATTTTTATGTCGCAGGTGAAAGAAGTTAAATATTCCACAATTCTTTCTGTAGAAAGGACATGAATCTTGCTTATATTCAGTTCCATCAAGCTACAGACCCTTTCCCCAGATTATATTAAACAGGATGAGTGTCCCATTTCTGAAGCAGTTCTAGGGTATTAGTGAAGTTTTTAGAGTCGTTTAAGATATTTGCCTTTTTCATATTTTAAAAAGATTGATAAGAGGTCATTGTGGGTGGTCATAAATGTCTTCATGAGAAACACATAAGAAGTACTGATGGAGGTATCTGGATGCTCAGGGAAAGATGTGGATGATGTAGGAAGATGCAAGGATGGCCTCCACAGTGGCATATTTGAAGGGGTCAGAAGCAGTGGTCTGGACTGTAGATTGCTATAATAAAGCAAAAGGGGATGGCCAATGAAGTCATTAGTAATCCTTTCATGACACAAAGGAAGACGTTGAAATGTATGCTTTAGACTTGAGATCAAGCAGAATCATCACCTGTAAGCATTTATATAATGAGGGGAGAGGCTTAATGAGAACATGCTGGGAGAAATAGGGCCTTGTTGATGTCTATGAAAATGAAATATTTACAAGGTTTTCTGATTTACCATCAGAACTTTCCCCACACTACCTTGTCAACCAGCCAACTCATAGCCTATTTTCTCATGGCCTTTCTTTATTTCAAACGCTCCTCAGAAGCTTGGCTTCCCTGTGCTTTTGCATTTTATATGACTTTTATTTCTTGAAAGCCTCTAGTATGCAGGAGTAATTATTATAAAGTGGGCCATTTAGTGACAGAAAGTCATTTACCATGATTAGTACAGTTCAAAAAGTGAGAGAAGTGTCATAATAGTAAAATGTGTAGTCACAATATCCTGTACCAAATACTGTTACCATTAAATATTCTCATTTTATTGTGCCTTTGGCCTGATATGCTGCAGTGCAGAGTCTGTCTTTTAGGTTTGGCTGACAGAGGATGAGATGGTTGGATGGCATCATCAACTTGATGGACAT
Organism: Cervus canadensis; assembly: GCF_019320065.1. Lineage (NCBI taxonomy): Eukaryota > Metazoa > Chordata > Mammalia > Artiodactyla > Cervidae > Cervus > Cervus canadensis. The sequence goes on from NC_057420.1 coordinate 3,000,014, forward strand.
AGGTTTGGGTGGACTCTGGCAGTTGATGATGGACAGGGAGGCCTGGTGTGCTGCTGTTCTTGGGTTCACAAAGAGTCGGACACGACTGAGTGACTGAATTGAAGTGAACTGAAGATGGAACATTGAGAGATCTTGTTGACATAATTTTCGAAGTGGTAGATGATTTAAACTCTGAAATCTTTACCAGTATTTGTAACATGTCCATGGCATGGCTTTAGGTGTTAATGGTAAGGTTGCCTGGAGCTGTGGCTTTGTTGTTCATCGCAGACCTTGCTGGATTGAGGACCATGTGCATTTCCATTTGTTGGGCCTCTTCAATTTGAACTAGATTGTATTTTTTTTTTTTTTTTTAAGGCACGTAGTTTGCAAACTGGATTGGAGGCTCTAGGGTTTCTCAGGAATCCAGAGGACTGGTGATAAGAGTGGCAGCCATAGACAATAAATTCTGCTATAGAGTAGGTACCACCAGTAGGCCTATTAAACTCTCTGGGGTAATGGCCCAGGTAGCTCCAATGGTTTGGAAGATTTGTGGTCCTCTAGGCTTCCCCATAGCATTCAGAAAACTAAGATCATGGCATCTGGTCCCATTACCTCATGGGAAATAGATGGGGAGGCAGTGGAAACAGTGTCAGACTTTATTTTTTGGGGGGCTCCAGAATCACTGCAGATGGTGACTGCAGCCATGAAATTAAAAGACGCTTACTCCGTAGAAGGAATGTTATGACCAACCTAGATGACATATTAAAAAGCAGAGACATTACTTTGCCAACAAAGGTCCATCTAGTCAAAGCTATGGTTTTTCCAGTGGTCGTGTATGGATGTGAGAGTTGGACTGTGAAGACAGCTGAGCACCGAAAAATTGATGCTTTTGAACTGTGGTGTTGGAGAAGGCTCTTGAGAGTCCCTTGGACTGCAAGGAGATCCAACCAGTCCATCCTTAAAGAGATAAGTCCTGGGTGTTCAATGGAAGGACTGATGCTGAAGCTGAAACTCCAATATTTTGGCCACCTGATGTGAAGAGTTGACTCATTGGAAAAGACCCTGATGTTGGGAGGGATTGGGGGCAGGAGGAGAAGGGGACGACAGATGATGAGAAGGCTGGATGGCATCACCGACTCGATGGGCATGAGTTTGAGTAAACTCAGGGAGTTTGCGATGGACAGGGGAAGCCTGGTGTGCTGCGATGCATGGGGTCACAAAGAGTCGGACATGACTGAGCAACTGAACTAACTTAACTAACTAACTAGGCTTCCCCATGGCTAGTGCAGAGCAGTGTCTTGGTTAGAGGAACTTTAGAGTAGCATGGTTGCCATGATATCCCCACATTGTGACATCACAAAGCAGTAGGCAGCAATGCCTTGATCACTGTTGCCTCGTAGGGTTTGAGAAAGAGATCTATGGTAATGATAAAAAGAGAGAATTATATCTTTTTACAAAGGCTTTCTTCTTGATACGCTTATTTTCTTCTACTGCTTCCTGTAAATTATGCTCATTCTAATATTTCCTAGATCAATTTACCCATGAATTAGAAATATGTTCTCACCCGTTGAACCTATAATAAACAGTGAAAACTGTTAGGGAGCATTAGCAATCTGTGAGGATCAGTTTCCTTTATGAAGAACTTAGGTAAAAAAAAGGAGGCCTCATTAGAAATACAAAGCCCCTTTTCAAGAGAAAGTGGGTGTATTGCTTTTCTAGGGTTGCCATAACAAGGTGTCCCCAGATAGCTTAAATAAATATTTTCTAAAACTTCTGGGCATCAAGTCAGTAATCAAAGGGTCAGCAGATATGTTTTCTTATGGATTATGACTGGCCACATTCTGGTTTTGTCTTCACTAGTAATGGCTCTCTGGTGTCTAGGACTGATATCCTTTCTTATAAAGAACCAGTCATATTAACCCAACTACCTCTTTAGAGGTCTAGTTTCCCAATAGGGTCAGAATGAAATGACAGTTTGCTCTCATTTTGACTAGATACAAAGCACAGAGATTTAGGTTCCTCAACATACAAAGTTTGAGAGAATACAATTCCTCATAATATTGCTTGTCTTCTTTCCACTTGGATATTCATCTGTCTCCGAGTTCACCCCACTAACCAGGTCTCCTGAACCCAGAAAGCCAATGCATAAGAAAAATAATTTCTTCAGCAGTAAAGCAGATGAAACAAAATTCAAAATTTCTCAGCAATCTAGAAAATCCTCTCCACAAAGACATAAGGGAAAGAAAGCCTTTCTATTATTGAATAAGTATTAAGCCACAATGTGATGCACATGATAAGGAAACTACTAAAACTTTACAAAGTGAAAGGTTGTTGCTGAGCCATGAAAGATGCCAGGATCCTTGGCCTCCTGAGAAGAGGAATTCAGCCCAGGGCCAGTGATGTGGCTTGATAGCTCAGAGATTTTAAGAAATAAAGTTGTGTTAAAGTATAAGAGAGACAAAGAAAGCTTCTGACACAGACATCAGAAGGGGGCAGAAAACGTGTCCCCCTGCTAGTGTTTAACAGTATGTTATATACCTATCAACAGGCTGCTAATTAGAGAAAGGGACTGTCTCAAAACTCAAGTGGCATGAGGCCCCTCACACACAACATACATTTTGAGATAACAATCTAAATAACAATAAATATCAATAACCTCAGATATGTAGATGGTGCCACCCTTATGGCAGAAAGCTAAGAAGAGCTAAAGAGACTCTTGATGAAAGTCAAAGAGGAGAATGAAAAGTTGGCTTAGAACTCACCATTCAGGAAACTAAGATCATGGCATCCAGTCCTATCACTTCATGGCAAATAGATGGGGAAACAATAGGAACAGTGAGAGACTTTATTTTCTTGGGCTCCAAAATCACTGCAGATGGTTACTGAAGCCATGAAATTAAAAGCTGCTTGCTCCTTGGAAGAAAAGCTATGATCAACCTAGAGTGCCTATTAAAAAGCACAGCCATTACTTTGTAGCATTTGTCCATCTAGTCAAAGTTATGGTTTTTCCAATAGTCAAGTGTGGATGTGAGAGTTGAATTAAGCCCCAAAGACCTGATGTTTTTGAACAGTGGTGTTGAAGACCTGAGAGTCCCTTGGACTGCAAGGAGATTCAACCAATCAATCCTAAAGGAAACCAGTCCTGAATATTCATTGGAAAGACTGATGCTGAAGCTGAAACTCCAATACCTTGGTCACCTGATGCAAATAACTGCCTCACTGGAAAAATCCCTGATGCTGGGAAAGATTGAAGGCCAGAGCAGACAGTGACAACAGAGGATGAGATAGTTTCATTGCATCACCAACTCAATGGACATGAGTTTGAGTAATCTCTGGGAGTTGGTGATGGGCAGGGAAGCCCAGCTTGCTACAGTCTATGGGGTTGCAGAGTTAGACATGACAAGAAACTGAACTGAACTGGCACAAGGTAAGTCATCCTGGGCTATAAAACGATTGACATGAATCTTGAAGGAAGGCTGATTTTCCAGCAAATATATTGTCTCATTAACATAGATTAGGAGAACAACTGTATGAGTAAAACATACTGGTTTGTTGAGGCATTATTGTTTCTGAGTCTTAGGGGGAACCAATGTAAAGAAAGAGTCTAACGTAAATACATAGTTCATTGACATAGCTTCAGAAAAACATTTTCATAGGAAAAATGCATTGGTTAGCTCAAGGTTTGAGAAAAGTTAAGTTCAGGTGGAACCTGGTGTCATCATGGCAACACAGAATTTTAAAAGAAACCTTCTTTTAATTGTGTATAGAGAAGAGAAAAACATCTGACACTTAGAGTTTGTTTCCTGCCTCTTAAGAGAGAGGTAAAAAATGTCTGAGACTTGCCACCTATATCTTCCATTTGGAGACCCCTAAACTCCACTCCTGCTATCCTGTCAAAGGGATATATTTTAAGTATGTATCTTGTTGACTACTCTAAATCCCTAGACTCTGTAGATCACAACAAACTGTGGAAAATTCTTCAAAAGAGGGAAATACCAGAATGCCTTGCCCACATCCTGACCAATCTGTATGCAGATTTAGAAGCAACAGTTAGTAACAGACAAGGAACAATGGTTCCAAATGGTTCCAACAGTTCCAATTGAGAAAGGAATACCTCAAGGCTGAATATAGTCATCTTATTTAACTTACATGCAGAATACATCATATAAAAAGCAGGGTTGGATGAAGTACAAGCTGGGATCAAGATTACAGGGAGAAATATTAATAACCTCAGGTATGCAGATGACACCAACCTTAGGACAGATAGTGAAAAGTAACTGAGTGAAAGAGCATATTTTTGAAAGTGAAAGAGGAGAGTTTCAAAAAATGAAGATGATGGGTCCCGTCACCTCATGACAAATAGACAAATAAACAATGGAAACAGTGACAGACTTTACTTTCTTGGGACTCAAAAATCACTGCAGATGGTGACTTCAGCCGTGAAATTAATATGTCTGCTCTTTGAAGAAAAACTATGACACACCAGGACAGCATATTAAAGAGCAAATAAATTGCCTTACTGACAAATGGCTGTTTAGACAAAGCTAAAGTTTTGCAGTAGTCATGCGTGGATGCGAGCACTGGACTGTAACAGAAGATGAGTGCAGAACTGTTCATGATTTTGAACTGTGATGCTTCAGAAGACTCTTGAGAGTTCCTTGGATAGCAGGGAGATCAAAACAGTCAATCTTAGATCAGTCCTGAATATACCTTGTGAGGACTGATGCTGAAGCTCAAACTCTAGTGCTTTGGCCACCTGATGTGAAGAGCCGACTCATTAGAAAAGTGGGAAAGATCAAAGGCAGGAAGAGAAGGGGACAACAGAGGATGAGATGGTTGGATGATATTGCTAACTCGATGGTAATGAATTTGAGCAAGTTTCAGGAGAGGGAGAAGGACAGGGAAACATGGCGTGCAGTCAGTGGGGTCACAAATATTCAAACAAGACTGAGTGACTAAACTGATCCATGCAAACCCAGTTCATTACAAAATTTTCCAAATAATATGTAATCCTCAAATAAGATTGGATGATGACATTTATCACAGTTATTTTGCCTTAAATTCACCTGATAATTGGGGTAGCCATCAGTGTTTGCTAATTTGTTTTTACAGAAGAATGATAAACTTCACATAATTTTAAGACTGAATGCCATTTTGGAATGAGACATTCTCTCAGATAGTCTGTTCCCATCCACAGAATTGAGAGATAACTTACTTGCTACTGTTATCAAATTCACATGTGCCCAACATAGTTAAGCCAAGCAATATCAGAACATGAGTTTAAAACAGAGTTTTATCACAGGGTCATGCTATGAGATAGGTGACTTATGCCTTTAAAAATCCTGAACTCCCCAAAATCTTTCAACAAAGCCCATTTATAGGAAAGATGGAAGAGTGTGATTAGCTGTGGCAGACTTCATGTAAGATCCTTTGTTCTTTAAGTAAGTTCAAGGTGAGGTAGCTGTGTTTCTGTGAAACTCTAGCTAAACAAATATTATTCCCTGTGCTGAAAGAAGAAGTCCAAAGCTTGAGAATGTCATAGGTTAGTGCTGCCTATGATCAGCCTATCAACCAGCACACTCCCACACCAATATTGGCACCATGTGAGACAAATGACATGTTAAGGTAAACTCTCAGTGAAACACCAGGCTTCCTAGGAGAGACAGTGTGCAATCCATCTGGGTAGTTTTAGCCTTCCTGGCAGTGTGAAAAGTTTATGAAAGAGCAGGTGTGGGGAGTATGTGTGTGCCCCTCTGCTGGTATCTGCATGTGAAGGAGGAAACAGGGATGAAGCAAATGTGATGGGCTATTTGCGTGCAGGGACCTGGGGACAGTGACAGACAGGCGTAGCTCTAGGGGCAATTAAGAGACTACTGGTTTTCAGGCTCCAAAGTCTAGGACATAGCAGTCCTTCCAAAGATGCCCCATTTCTTGTGCCAAAGGTCCTGACATGAATTCCTTCCTTTATCTGGGGTCTTGTCCTAAGCTGTGGAAGGCTTAGGGACAAAGGTGTGGGTCTGCCCCTGAGGGAGGGCCTGACTGCCTGTCTCTCGGGAGCAGAATCTTTGCTGTTGTCATGTCTGAAGGAGATCTGCAGCATGCATCTCTCACAGGGACACTGTATTCTAAGTGAGCATCTTAGACGTCCCCCAGCCCAACTGTGAGCTGAGTTCTGTGGACCATGAACTATATAGACTAACAGACAGCCTGGGCTATAGGCAGATCTACCACAGCCTAGTGAGTGGAGCAAAAAGAGAGACTTGAATTTAGCAAGTCAGTGATGCCTGGGGTGGAATCAAGCTCCCTTGATGCATTTGTGAGAGTAATAATGCTTTCTTCACAAGGGGGACATGAACCGTGTGCCCAGATGAGGCTGGCTTCCCAGGGTGCCATCATTTCTGGGGTTCTGTGTCTGTGGGTAGTAGTAAACTCTAAAGCTGATGGGAAGGGAGTCCACCTTACCATGTTATCCTCATGATCAAGGCCTTGTTTTGGCAGAGACCCTAGGTATCCATGTGCACATTCCTTATGACATTGCATCAGACACAGATCTGTTGTCTTCTCTTTGGTCTTTTAGAGGGCATGGTGTCTATTTGGCCTTTTCTTGTTACAGGGATATAACCCTTTGAGGGAAAGAAAAACAGTTATGAACATAAACCTACACAGAAAGAGCAGGGGCACCTCGCTCAGAAGGTCGCAGGCCTGAGGACGTGCTGGACCTATGATGAGGGCGTGACATTGACAAGGAATGATCTTGGGAGGTGCACACTGAGAAATGTGTGCTCCACTTCAGCTGAGACAAAATCCCTGGCCATTTTTGTATGGTTCCTGAAAGAGAGCTCAATGAATAGAATGATGCCAATATGATCATCACTTTGAACCTGTCCAAGACTATGGGGGAATACAGAACACATGCACATTACTCATCTGCGCAGAGCAAGCACTTCAAACCCTGCCCACCTCTTGAGCAATTCAGTCATCTTCATGAGCAAATCCTAAGAGTTTTTAACCTTCCAGGGTAAATCATAGAGGTAGAAGTGTGGGTTGACTTGATCAACGAGGGAATGAAAATAATGGGACTATAAGAAGGGTGCTTACCAAAATTCATTATCCTGGACAAATAAACTATCATTCTGCAACTTTCCTTTCATGGGTGTGTGTATGTATGTATGTATGTGTGTTTGTGCACCACCACAAATGAGTGTGTGAGCCCTCAGAACTTTCCTGACCAGGGATGGAAGAATGGACAGTAAATGTGGGGTAGGAATGACAGAAAATATTAAAAACACTATATCATATAGGTAGAGATGGGGAAAAATGCAACTCCCATTAAGAATAACAACTTTCTGCCTTCTATCTCTATTATCTTCCTCAAGCAGGATTTGCTCACCACTCACCACCTCCCCCTGTGTAATTTTTGCTTGCCCATCACATCGGCTGAAATCTAAGCTGCCCGAGGAGGTGGGATCTGAGCTGCTTAAGTGGGAAACTCCTGAAGACCCAGAAATCTGTGCTGTATGAAAGATACCCAGAACAATTCCCTGTCACTCAGTCTCTGAAAGTGATGCCACTGAGCTTGCACAGGTGCTGAATAAACCCTGTGGTTCTGCGTCTCCAAGTTCCACTTGTCTCTTTCTGCCAGTATGCTTTCTATACCATATTCTGGTGCATTGGCTGGGAAGCTGACAAAGTGTGGGCACCATGCACCACTATTGTCACATGGAACCAGAGAAAGTCGCAGCAGCTGATCTGATGAGAGACATATAAATACCTCCCAGCTGTCTGTTGGAGTCCAACGGTTGCTTGAGCAGTGCCAGCCCATTCCACTTGCTGAACAGACTCATAAGGAGAGCAGAGTTGGTTCCAGGACACAGTGTCATACAGCTGATTGCCTAGAGCACATCCCTCTGAGTCAGAACCCACCACATAGTGCAAGGAGAACCTGATCACCTCCCACCAAATAATCACTCAGAAAAACGTTCTGTTCCCTTGGGTGGTCTGACAATTCTGGCGTGTGTGAAAGTGACTGAGGTGAATGAGAGTCTGTGCACCACTGTCTTCAGGTTATAGAGCCTCCCTGAGTCCCGAACTGTGGTTCCATGGTGACCGACCTCATCCAGCTTAGGGTGGCAGCAGTCTTGGGGGACCTGATCTCTCCCTGTGAGTCTGGCCCAGGTCAGGGGTTTGTACTGACCTGCCAAGTCTAAGAGGTACCTAAATCTCTGCAAGGGGAGTGGCTAGGAGGATGAATGTGTTTCCATTTGTTGTGTGGTATTGCCTCGGGGGGGAACTCTTTCATGATAAGGAACTTGACTTCAAAACCCACTATCTTAGAGTGTATGGTTAAAAATTTTAAGAAAGGATTCACTGGGGATTATGGTGTAAAATTGAGTACTGGAAAGCTGTTCACTCTTTGCACACTAGAGTGGCCCACTTTTGTGGTTAGTTGGCACTCAGACAGGGCCTTAAATGTGCCCATTGCCCCAGGAGTACATACAGTTGTTACCAGAGACCCTGGCCACCCTGACCAATTTCTATGTATTGAACATGGCTAAAAATTGCCCACCTAAGTCCTCCCTGGGTTCGGATCTGTATGACTGGTCAGGGACAATGGATGTTTCTTGTGACTCAATCAGGAAAAAAAAAAAAAATAAAAAGTCCATGTCAGTAAAAGGAACCACCTATCCTCCAAGGTGAGCTTAGAGATGTGCCTCTGATGCCCCCACCTTGTAGCCCCATAGCTCCCTCATCAGGAGCAGCAGGTCTGCATTTACCAGACAATCCACTGCCTCCATCTAGCCTCCTCCTCCTGATGCTCCTGAAGCTGTTGTGCCCACACAGCCAGCCACAAAAGAGCCAATAAGAAAGCATCTCCGATTGGCTCAAGGGGCAGCTGTACATGCACATCAAATGCATCTAAGAGAGACTGAGACAGTAGTGTATAGCCTCCAATGGGACTCTACAAGAGGGGGGAACTAACTGTTCTCTCCTACTAGTGGTTTTCCGTGACTGAGAAACTCAGCTGGAAGCATCATGCCCCCTCACACTCTGAAAAACCTCAAGTGCTGATTGATCTCCTAGAATCCATTATCCAGAGTCACCACCCTACTTGGGTGGACTGTCTACAACTTCTCTTCACCGTGTTCAATACCAAGGAGCACCAACAAATTGTTGCAGGGGCTCAGAAATGGTTCGAGGCCAATAGACATTGAGGACTAAGCAAGGGAGGCCTTAATGAAAGAAAGCCCTGTTGGGACCCCCACATTTATGGTGTGAGAAGCCACGTGGAGAGATATAAAACACCTTAGAGACCTTGGGCCATTGCCATCTCATTGCTCACCTCCCTGCACTCTGCTATTCTGTCTCCTAGCAGTGCATAAGTTGTCTACAAAATGATGCTTGCCAGGGGCCTTGTGGCCTGACAACAGAACAGTTCTGTGGACTAGCCCCATTTGAGGATATGGAATTAGATTTTACTGAAATCACTACAAGCTGAAGATTCAGATACATTTGAGTTTTCCTCTGCACCTTTTCATGGTGGGTAGAGAACTTTCCAATGGAAACAAGAAAAGCAAGAGAAGTGACTAAGGCACTCCTGAGAGACATCATCCCCAGGTATGGAATGCCTCTAATCATAGGGTTGGACAGTGGACTGGCAGTTGTAGCTGAGAAAGCCCAACAGGTGGCAAGGGCTTTGATGTTCTGGTAGAAATTGCATACTGCCTACTGCATCCAGAGTTCAGGGGAAGCAGAATGTATGAATAGAAACCTCACACAAACCCTGGCCAAGTTAGGTCAGGAGATGAGCTTACGAAAGGTAGACATATTACCCATGGCCCTCGTGAAGGTGAGACATTCACCCAGGGCAGGGATAGGGTTCCCCCCATTTGAAATCCTGTATGAATGGCTGCCCCCATTGGTCAGCTTAAGAGGGGACACCAAAAACTGGGAGGCTTGAATTTACATAAATAGCTGCAAGAATTTGGATACACCATCTCCCAAAACACAAATGGGCCATGGATATGATACCTGTATCGTTAGGCATAACAGTACATCACCACAAACATGAGAACCAAGTATATGTACAAGACTGGAAGAAGGAGCCCTTGAAATCAATATGGAGAGGACCCTATTCTGTAATTTTAACCATTCCACCTGCTCTCAAGGTGACAGAAAAAGTGCTTGGATTCATCACTTCAGAGTCAATCCTGGCAGCCCAACCCATAGCTCAGGAAAGTGGGAAGCAGCCCTCAATCTGGAGGCATACCTCTGAAGTGCAGCTGACCTTGCAAAGATGGAAACAATGATCCCAAAGTCCTGTTCTGGCCACATCAGTGTACGGCTGAAGCTTAAGAAACCAGCAGGGCCAGTGAACTATGGATGTATTGGCTGTTAATTGGACTGGGACTCCCTCTTTTTATCTTAGTAAAAATAGGACTCTATGTCTGCCCTGGAGTGGATTATCATCTAAAAGCTTACTCTGCTTTGTTTATTTTCTCATAGATTTTTTTTTTTCTTATGTGTGTGTGTGTGTGTGTGTGTGTGTGTGTGTGTGTGGTCTCCTCTTACTGTAAACATTCGATATGAAGAAAAGGAAAAAAAGAAAAGGAAAAAATAATTTTTTTTTTCTGTAGTTCTGTTCAGATGTAAAGTGTCCACTCAGTCTAGAAATCAGGGGGACTGTTCTGATTGTATAACTTTGCAATGTATAACATTGTATAACATAGCATAAGTCATGTCCCACATTCACCTACTATGCATACCAGTCACTTGCATACTATTAATCTGTTTCTAAATGTTCCTGGTTTGGGGGGGGGGGGGCAGCTACGTTTGTGGTACTGTTATCATATAGCAAGATTACAGTGCAAAAATGACTTGTGGTATTCTGGCACCATGGGAGAAGTAGTGTGCTGGAACTGGAACTCAACAAATTATCAAGGCTGGCCAGAAGAGACCTACTCCTGGTTAATTCCCTTGGCAAACACAGCTGACCCTCTGACCCCTAAAACTAGATCCAAAGGATTTGACTCCAAGCAAGGGCACAAGGGATTATATGACCAACTCCAAGCTTTGCTAAAAGACAAACTAAAAGTGCCTGTTCCTGAAAATAATCTCTTATTCGCCAAGCTGAGGAAGTAGACAAAGAACTAGCTATCACTAATTGCTGGGTCGGTGGAGGATCCCTGATGAGCGAGACATCACCTTGAAGGGGCACTGGACTAGATGCCCTCCAGGTATTTCAAGAGAATCAAACCATCAGCAGGCAGTCAGGGGGATCTATCTGGATTTGGACTCTGCCCACAATGAGGATAGGTGAGGAAAGTTTAAGTTGAAAGATTACACTAGGGTTTGGGAAACAGTGTAAAAGAGTCCTTGTTTATAATGTTACGAACAGTGTCATTCACGGTGACCAGAACCCCTGAGCTGGTACTTGGACTTTTCAAAAGGGAAAAGGAAAAACCTTGACTGCTTTGCCTCAATTTCTCTTGTTAATGTAATTGTACTGGAGCCCAGCCTGGTCTTGATCCATTCTTGGAAGTCCCAGGTGTCAGCCCATACTGGGAGCATCTTAATTCTTCCAACCCAGACCTAGGGCAGGTCCCAAATGGGTTCTTCTGGATTTGTAGGGAAAAGGACCCATTACCAGCTCCCAAAGAAAGGAAATAGCAAAGAATTTTCAAACTACTGCACAATTACACTCAGCTCACACTCTAGTAAAGTAATGCTCAAAATTCTCCAAGTGAGGCTTCAACAATATGTGAACTGTGAACTTTCAGATGTTCAGCCTGGATTTAGAAAAGGCAGAGGAACCAGAAATCAAATTGCCAACATCAGCTGGATCATCAAAAAGAGAGTTCCAGAAAAAAATCTGTTTTGGCTTTATTGACTATGCCAAAGCCTTTACTATGTAGATCACAACAAACTGGCAAATTCTGAAAGAGATGGGAATACCAGACCACTTGACCTGCCTCTTGAGAAACCTGAATGCAGGTCAGGAAGCAACAATTAGAACTGGACATGGACAACAGACTGATTCCAAATAGGAAAAGGAGTACGTCAAGGCTATAAATTGTCACCCTGATTACTTAACTTATATGCAGAGTACGTCATGAGAAATGTGGGCTGGAAGAAGCACAAGCTGGAGTCAAGATTGCCAAGAGAAATATAAATAGCTTCAGATAGGCAGATGACACCACCCTTATGGCAAAAAGTGAAGAAGAACTAAAAAGCCTCTTGATGAAAGTGAAAGAGGAGAATGAAAAAGTTGGCTTAAAGCTCAACATTCAGAAAACTAAGATCATGGTATCTGGTCCTATCACTTCATGGTGAATAGAGGGGGAAACAGTGGCTGACTTTATTCTTTGGGGCTCCTAAATCACTGCAGATGGTGATTGCAGCCCTGAAATTAAAAGACAGTTACTCCTTGGAAGGAAAATTATGACCAACCTAGACAGCATATTATAAAGCAGAGCCATTACTTTGTCAACAAAGGTCCGTTGATTCAAGGGTTTGGTTTTTGCAGTAGTCATATATGGATGTGAGCACAGAAGAATTGATACTTTTGAACTGTAGTGTTGGAAAAGACTCTCGAGAGTCTTTGGACTGCAAGGATATCCAACCAGTCCATCCTCAAGGAAATCAGTCCTGGGTGTTCATTGAAAGGACTGGTGTTAAAGCTGAAAGTACAGTACTTTGGCCACGTCATGCGAAGAGTTGACTCATTGGATAAGACCCTGACGCTGGGAGGGATTGGGGGCAGGAGGAGAAGGGGATGACAGAGGATGAGATGGTTGGATGGCATCACCAACTCAATGAACTTGAGTTTGGATAAACTCCAGGAGTTTGTGATGGACAGGGAGGCCTGGCATGCTGTGGTTCATGGGGTCACAGAGTTGGACACGACTGAGCAACTGAACTGACTGATTTATAAATAAAATTGGTGTAATGGAATTGTGAGTAAGGCCAGATTTCTAGAGTTTTTTGTTTGTTTATTTTAATTTGTCACTTCTACGCCTTGGCTCACCCCAGTCCTTTATATTATAAATATGCCTCATTAAGAAGTGCAAGTTTGGAATTTCAGAAAGACTTTCTGGAGCAAAGAGCTTACATGATTTGCTTTTTTCTTGAAAGAGATACAAGAAAACACATTTTTTTTTTTTTCTCTTCTTCACCTCTACACATCTAACTTAATGGAATAGGAAAGGGAAACCCATGCCAGTTTGTTTGTTTGTTTGTTTGTTTTGTTTTCTTATTTGGAAAAGCCCATGGGCAGGAGAACTTGGTAGAATATACTCCATACAGTTGCAAAGAGTTGGACACAACTGAACACACAAAGATATCTAAGTGAGGGTCAGATACAATAATGTTCTTTGTTTAATGACAGGACTTCATGTGGTTCTCACTGAAGGGCTAAATGTTTTTCTAAATTATCACTGCACCTTTTTTTACAGACTACTGGCTCTTTATTTTCCTCGGGGTGTGTGTGTGGGGGGGAGGGCTTCTTATGTGGAGAATGTTGTTTTTCTTTTTCTCCACTCATGTTTGGGAAACTCTTTCCATCTTCTGAAATAAGAATTTCTAATTGATCTTGTCTTAAGTAGTCTGGTCCATTCAGATATTTCTTTTCCTATTTGAAAATAATATTCTCTAGCTTAATTTCCCCCTTGTCTAGAGCACTAAGGAGCACATTAGAAGTCTCTGGAATTGAGAGGAAATTCCAAACTTGAGATCCACATATACATTTTCTGTATCTAGAAGCAGGCTAATTTATGACTTGATGAGATCTTTTGTAAAATCAGAAAAACTTCTCTCTGAAAGATACGTGGTCCTGCTTCCTGTCTTTGTCATGCTGTTGTGCATATTTTTGTCACAGTGAAAGAGGTTAAATAGTCCATTGTGTTCCACAGTTGTTTCCATAGCAAGAATGTGAATCTCTCTTATATTCATTCCCAGCAATCTACTAATCCTTTCCACAAAATGTATCAGGGAGTTTGAGTGTCCCTTTTCTGAAGGAGTTCTTGGGTATTAGTGAAGCTTTCTCTGCTTTTTAGCATATTTACCTGTTTCATTATTTAATAAGAGTGATAAGAGTTCATGAGGGTGGTAAAATTGTCTCCATGAAGAACATATAAAAAGTATAGAGGGAGGTATCTGGATGCTCAGAAGAAGATGGAGATGATGTAAGGAAGATGAATGGATGACCACTACAGTGACATATTTGAAGGTGTCAGAAACAAAAGGCTAGACTACAGGTTGCTATAGTGAAACAAAAAGGGATGGCCAATGAGGTCATCAGTAATCCTATCATGAGACAAATGAAGAAGTTAAAATGTATGATTTAGATTTGAAATCAAGCAGGATCATCTCCTGTAGGCAGTATACTCAGTGAGGGGAGAGACTTAATGAGAACTAGCTGGGAGGAATAGAGATTTACTCATCTCTATGACAAATGAACTAATTAAAAGGATTCCTAATACTTGATCAGAGTTTCCCCACACTATCTTGTCAGTCAACCAACTCATGGCCTGTTTTCCCATGTTTTTTCTTTTTTCCCAACACTCCTCAGAAGCTTGGCTTGTCTGTGCTTTTACATTTTATCTGTGCTTACGTTTTCTTGAAAGCCTCTGGTATGACAAGACTAGTTACTATAAAGTGGGACATATTTAGTGGCAGGTAGTCATTTAGCACAACTGATTTATTTAGAAAAGTGCAAGAAAAACCCTAATATAAAAAGGTGACTTCAAATTAGTGTTATCTCCTTTTGTGTAAGTGGAGAAGCTTTCAAAGAGAAAGAAAGTGAAACCCCAGATATGTAGTTATATAATCTCTTAATTGGAATATGCTTAAGAAAACAATCTATGCACAGGTGAATACTGGCTCTGTCTCTATTAAATATGACAAGTGTTTGAATAATTCTGATAGAGCAAGTCCATCCACCACCCCGAAATAATATCTCCTGAATTTCTAAGCGATATCACTTCAGGTGGTCTAGTCTAGTGTGCTGAGGAATTAAAATTGTAAAAGTTTACTGATGCCAGAGGTGACTTTGTTTATTATATTTTGAAATATGTCCCCAAGGCCTGCAGCCAGGTCTGAAGCAGCTTCCACCACCTCAAAAAGACAGATCCTAGCTTTGAAGTCTTCCCTTCACTCTTCTCTCCATCTCCTCCCATTTTATCACCAGCCTGTAACATTCTCTGTCACTAATCCTGGAAAGATTCACTTTTCTTGAAGTCTTCATTGTTTTCCACGAGTGCCGTTTTTCATTTTTTGAACTGTCTGCTGATTGAATGAAAACCTCTGAGAAATGAAAATTAAGAGGCTGCAGATAGAGCTGCACTGGAATTTCCTGATTAAGTTCTATAGAGGGAACCTGCACTGTGTTAGGGCTAAGTTGAGTGTTATTAGTGATCTGAGTCCTATCTCCTGGGTCATCTGTAAGACGGACATTTTCTTTCTCAAGTGGAACAAAACACTTTCATATGACTTCAATCTGGGAGGATGTCTTCTCCAAAATATCCTGTACCTGGTACTCTTACCTCCAACTATTCTCAGTTTAGCATGCTTTTGGCCTGTGCTGTACAGGCCAGACTACAGAGTCTGTCTTTTAGGTTTGGCTAAGATGGAAGGTCAAAGATCTTTTGAGTCACAATTTCTCAAGTTGGTAGAGGACTTAAAGTCTTCACTCTTTATCAGTACTTGTGACATGTCCCTGACATAGCTGTCGGTGTTAACAGTGAGGTTGCCTGAAGCTGAGGTTTTTCTTCTCATCACAGCTCTTGTTGGAGTTGAGGATCATATACATCTACATGGGGTAGAGCTTGTCAGATTGGAGTGGATTGTATTCCTTTTTTTTTCTTTTTTTCCAGACATGTAGTTTGCAAGCTGGAATGGCGATCTCTTGAGGTTCTTAGAAATCCAGAGGACTGGTGATAAGTGTTGTGGCAATAGGCTACAGATTCTGCCATAGAGAAGGTGATACCCCCATGCCTGGGCAAACTGTCTGGAGAAAATGCCCATGTGGTTCCAATGGCCTGGGAGGCCTTGAGATCTTCTAAACTTCCCCATGGCTACTGCAGCCTAATGTCTTTATAAGGAGCTTAAGGAGGCAAGGTTGCCATGGCATCACAATTTTGTGACTTCACTGAAGAAATAGGCAGCTCTTCCTTTGTCACTACCCTTTGTCTCCTAGGGATTTAGAAAGAGATCTATGATAAGGATAAAAGGAGTGGACTGTATCTTTCTGACGAGGTCAAAATGCCTTTCTGATATGCTTAGTTTTTCCACCACTTCCTGTAAATTATTCCCATTCTAATTTTCCCTAGATCAAATGTACCCATCAAATTGGAATAAATTCTAGCCCAGTTCTTTAGAGTCTCTAAAGAAACTTGAAAATTCTTAGGGAGCATTAGGAATCTGTATGGATTATGGGTAAGAGAGTTCTTTATTAGTTTCCTTTCCCTAAGTACATAGGTAGGAAAAGGAGGTCTCATTTGAAATTGAAAGCCTCTTTTCAAAGAGTTTGTGGGTATTTGTGTTGCTATGTCAAGGTGTATCCTACCATACCAGTTAGCTTAAATAAATTTTTCCCTCAAACTTCTGGGGATCAAGTCAGTAATTAAATGGTCAGCAGAGGTTTGTTTTGCTTTGCTTTCCTTCTTCTGGATTGTGACTGTCCATCTTCTGACTTTTGCTTCACATAATAATGTCTCTGTGTTTTCTGTGACTGATCACATTTTCTTACAGAGGAAAAATTGTATTAACTAGCTATTTAGAGGTCCTGTTTCCATATAGGATCAGAAAGAAATGACAATTTACTCATTTTGACTAAATACAAATAGATTTAGGTCTTCAACATACAAATTTTGAGAGAATACAACATATTCATAATATTTATTCCCATATTTTCACTTGGTACTGAAGTATATTCATCTGTGTCACAGATTTCAACCCTCTAACTGGGTCTTCTCAACCCAGAAAGTAGTTATGTGGGGGGGGGGGGGGGGAAGTGATGTGCATGATAAGCAAACTACTAACACTTTGCAAAGAAAAAAGATATATTTTGTACATCAGTTCAGTTCATTCTCTCAATCATATCTGACTCTTTGTAACCCCATGAACTGCAACATGCCAGGCCTCCCTGTCCATCACCAACTCCCAGAGTTTACCCAAACTCATGTCCATTGAGTCAGTGATGCCATCCAACCATCTCATCCTCTGTCATCCATCCCCTTCTCCTCCTGCCCTCAGTCTTTCCCAGCATCAGAGTTTTTTCAAATGAGTCAGCTCTTTGCATCAGGCTGCCAAAGTATTGTACTTTCAGCTTCAACACAGAACACCTTCCAATGGACACCCAGGACTGATCTCCTTTAGGATGGACTGGTTGGATCCCCTTGCAGTCCAAAGGACTCTCGAGAGTCTTCTCCACCACCACACTTCAAAAGCATCAATTCTTCTGCGCTCAACTTTCTTTATAGTCAAACTCTCACATCCATACATGACTACTGGAACAACCATAGCCTTGACTCAACGGACCTTTGTTGACAAATATGCTGCCTAGGTTGGTCATAACTCTCCATATAAGGAGTAAGCATCTTTTAATTTCATGGCTGCAATCACCATCTGCAGTGATTTTGGAGCCCAGAAAAATAAAGTCAGCCACTGTTTCCACTGTTACCTCATCTATTTGCCATGAAGTGATGGGACCAAATGCCATGATCTTAGTTTTCTGAATGTTGAGCTTTAAGCCAACTTTTTCACTCTCCTCTTTCACTTTCGTCAAGAGACTTCAGTTTTTGCCATATCGATGGTGTCGTCTGCATATCAGAGGTTATTGATGTTTCTCTCCGCAATCTTGATTCTAGCTTGTGCTTCATTTAGATACAGCAAATTTTATTGACTATGCTAAAGACTTTGACTGTGTGGATCACAACCATCTGGAAAATTCTTAAATAGATGGGAATACCAAACCACCTTATCTGCCCTGCCTCCTAAGAATTCTGAATACAGGTTAGGAAACAATATATTGAACTGAGTATGGAACAATGGACTGGTCCAAATTAGGAAAAGGGTAGGTATGTCAAGGTTGAATATTGTCATCTTACTTACTTAACTTATATGCAGAATACATCGTGAGAAATGAAGGACTGGATGAAGCACAAGCTGGAATGAAGATTCCAGGGAGAAATAAAAATAACCTTGATACGCAGATGACACCATCCTTAATGGCAGAAAGTGAACTAAAGAGCCTCTGGTTGAAAAGTGAAAGAGAAGAGTGAAAAAGTTGACTTAAAACTCAAGGTACAAAAAACTAAAACCATGGCATTTGGACCTATCACGGAATGACAGACGATATTTATCTATCTATCTATCTATCTATCTATCTATCTATCTATCTATCTATCTATCTATTTTTTTTGGGGGGGGGGGTGCTCCAAAACCACTGCTTTTGACTGCAGCAATGAAATTAAAACGTGATTGCTCTTTGGAAGAAAATCTATCACACACCTAAACAGCATTTTATAAAGCAGGCCCATTACTTTACTGACAAGGGTCTCTATAGTCAAAGTTATGATTTTTGCAGTAGTTGTGAATGGGTGTGAGAGTTGGACCAGTAAGAAAGATGAGTGTCAAAGAACTGATGTTTTTCAATTGTGGTATTGCATTAGGCTCTTGAGAGTCCCTTGGACTGCAAGGAAATCAAACCAATCAATCCTAAAGGAAATCAGTTCTTTATGTTCATTGGGAGGACTAATGCTGAATCTGAAGCTGCAATGCTTTGGCCATCTGATGTGAAGAGCCATTTCATTGCAAAAGACCCTGATGTAGGGAAAGATTGAAGACAGGCAGAGAAAGAGAAGACAGAGGACAAGATGGCTGGATGGCTAAATGGACATAAATTGGACATTGCTCATCAGATTTAGAAGACAGGGAAGCCTGACATGCTGAAGTTCATGGAGTGGCAAAGATTCAGACATGACTGAGAGCATGAACTGATTCTAGCAAACATAGTTAATTACAAAATTTACAAAATACAAAATAGTGCTCAAACGAGACCTAATCACAGCATTTTTTCCCAGTTATTTTGTCCTAAATTAACCTGGTGATTGGGGTAGCCACCAGTGTTTACTCATTGCTTTCTACAGAAAAATGATAAACTTTACATACTTTTATGACTGTATGTGATTTTGGAAAGAGACATTCTCACAGATACTCTCTTAACCTCCGCAGAAATCAGAGATACGGTGGTACTGTTAACGAGCATCCATGTACGCAGCCTAGTTAGGCTAGGCAGTATCAGAGCATTGGCGCTTAAAGCAGAGAGAGATTTATTGCAGGGCCATGCAAGGAGATGGGTGGCTTATACGCTTAAAAATCCTGAAATCCCCCAAAGCTTTCAGCAAACTCCAGTTTTTATTGAAAGGTGAGGGAGGCGTTTGATTAGCTGTTGCAAATTTCTTACTGTCAGATCCTCTGTACTTGAAGTAAGATCATGTGGTGTAACTGTGTTCTTGTAAACTTTTAGCAAAATATTATTCCCTATGCTGAAAGAAAATATTCCAGTATTGACTTTCATCTTCCAAGGCCCTGGTTAGAAGGAAGGGATCCCTCATTTCCTGCCTGGGAACATTCATCCAGCACCCAGTTTCGATGCTCCCACCAGTGCCCAGTCCCTGCTGAGGAGGCAGCTCTCAGTTTTCTTTGTCCTCCTCTTAACCAAGGTCCTCATATCCTGTACAACCACCTTCAGTGAGGGATCCATGTGTCCAGCAAACAACTGGCACTCAGTAGTTTCAGTCTCCCCAGATGGAATCTGGGTTCCCATAGAGTGTTACCCATGCAGATTGCCACAAGCTTTAGGTCACTGAGGTGGGGATGGGAGAGGTAGTTTGGCTGTTGCTCTGAGCTCTGGGCCAGGTCAGTGAGTGGCTCTAGCAAGAGCACTGGGTCTCTGCAAGACACAGCCTTTAGCTTGTCTACCTACTCCACAGCTTGCTAACCAGCCCAAGGTCAGAGGGCCTAGAGGGCCCTGGCAACGATGCTGTAGCATATACTTCAAGTACAGAGAATCTGATAACAAGAAATTTGCAACAGTTAATCACATGCCTCCCTCACCTTTTCTGAAAGCGGGCTTTGCTGAAAGCTTTTGGGTATTTCAGGAGGGTTTTTAAAGGTGTGTGTGTGTGTATGTGTGTGTGACTGTTGGTGGAGCTGGTCTTCTAACTTCACTAATGGTCTTGAGCTAAGGGCTTCAGCTCCATGTCCATCCTGCCCCTATGATAGTGTCTTCCTTGGTGTGATTATTCAAGCTATGATAAAAGTTGGTAATATGGACCATTATGACTCATTTCCACTAGCCTTGATAACTCTATTCTATTCTCTGTTTCTATAATTCAGGTATTTTAACTAACAATATCATGTGATGATAAAGTTTTTGTCTTCCTAGATTGAATTGAATATTTTTGAACAATTTTTGTTGGAGTATAGTAGCTTTACAGTCTTGTATCAGTTTCTGCTGTACATCAAAATGAGTCAATGATATGCATACATAGATCGCTTCCCTCTTGGAATGCCTTCCCATTTAGGCCAACACAGAGCACTGTGTAGAGGTCCTTGTACATTTCTTTCATCTCATTTTGTTAATAATTTAAACAAATTTATTTTAACTGTATGATGTTTAGTATGCAATATTGTGATGCAATATTTTTACCATACATCAGTGTTAATAAGCCATATGCGTACATGTATCTTACAGATACTTAAGGTCTCCCACACCTTCCTTCCCACCATATTCCTCTGGGTTATTCCAGAGCACTGTCTTTGGTTGCTTTGTGTCATTCACGTGCAAAGTTGCATGATGATTTACTTGCACAAGATATTCAGTTTTATATATTCCACATATGAAAATATGGGTGCAGGTTTTCCACATGAAGTATGAAATCTGTATCACATTTAATTATCTAGCTGTATACTTTTGGTCATGATATATGGATTACTATATGTTTCACATGTGAATATCTGTGTATATATTTTCTGCCATGAATATAGAATTCTGTTATTCACACAGGAAAATTTGAGCACACAATTTCCTGCTTGAAATATGGAAATTTATATTTCATAAATGAGCTACTCAGTTGAATTTTCTGAAAAGTATGTAATTCTCTACAGTTCAAACATGAAATTCCAGGTGCAAATTTTCATTCCTGAAATACAAAATATGAAAATTTCACAAATGAAAGTCTAGACAGAGATTAAGTTACATGAAATTTGGTATGCTTTATATTTCAGATTAAAAAAAAGAAAATCTGAGGACAGATTTCCTTGATTTAAGTGTAGAATACTCTATATTTCACATATGAAAATACAAATGCTGTTTGTTCCACATTAAATATGTAATTCTGTATATTTCACAAATGAAAATCTAGGCATGAATTTTCATGCATAAATATGGGATTCATGATTTTCTATATATGAAAATCTGGAATGAAAAAGTCTTCATATTACAATTGAGAATATCTGTTGCACATTTTCTGCACATTATATGGAATTCTCTGTTTATTGTTTGAACATATGGACATTAGTTTTCCTTCATTAAAAATGAAAGCCATTATACTTCACAGTAAGCATATTAGCACAGGCTTTGCAGGCATAGATTCTCATATGTGATATATGGAATTTTGTGTTTCAAGTATGGACATCACATTAGAAGTTTTCCTAAGTGAAATATGGAATTATGTATATTTTACAGTAGATAATTAGAGCAAAGTTTTTTCTACTATATCAATATATAGGATTCTGTGTATTTCATATATCAAAATCCTGGTTAAGATTTTCTGACATAAATATGTAATTTTCTATATTCGACATAATGGGAACAAATTTTCCTACATGTACCATGAAATCTCTACATTTCAGATATAGAAATCTATGAACAGGTTTTCATAGATGACCTATGAGATTTTCGTATAAGGAAATCTCAGGTCAGATATTTGTAACAAAATTATTGAGATCTTTATATTTCACATATGAATATATGGGTGCCAGTTTTCCACTTGAAATATGGAATTCTCTATATATCACATTTGACATCTGGCCACCCATTTTTTACATGAAATATGAAGTACTATATTTATCACATATGAAAATCAAATTTTCCTAGAGGAAGTATTGAACATCTTGTATATCACATAAGAAAACTGAGTGCCATTTCCCCAGAAGCAATCTTCAGTTCTGTATATTTCACATATCAAAATCTGTACACCCATTCAACTACATAAAATGTGAAATTCTTTATATTTCACATGAAAATCAGGTTTTTTTTACACAATTAAAAATGGAATTTTCTACATTTTATGTATGAAAATCTCAGTTACTTTTACTGAATAAAATATTGATTTTTTTTTCAGTCCCTGAAAATCTGTATGCAGATTTTCTTACATGAATTATGGGATTCTCTATATTTCATGTATGAAAATCAGGGTGGAGATTTTCTTACATAAAACATTCAATTCTTTATATCTCACAAATGAAAACATTGTCACTGGTTTACTTAAGATAGAACCAATATGGTATTGGAATCATCTCTATTTCACAAATGAAAATATGGAAACCACTGTTCCTTCATGAAATATGGAATCCTTTGTATTTCTCATACATATAAAAAGACAACGATTTTCTACCCTGAAATATGGAATTCTCTGTATTTTTTATTTAAAAAAAAATTGTATGGATGCTGGATTTCTTTCATGGATGCTGAATTTCCCTATAATTCACATTTGAAGATCAGAATGGAGATTTTTCTATAAGAAATAAGAAGTCGACGGAACAGTCCTAAGATGGCAGAGGAATATGACGGGGAGACCACTTTCTCCCCCACAAATTAATTTTGAAAGAACATTTGAACGCTAAGCAAATTCCACAAAACAACTTGTGAATGCTGGTAGAGGACATCAGGCACCCCGAGAGGCAGTGCATTGTCTTCAAAAGGAGGTAAGACAAAATATAAAAGAAAAATAGAAGTTTCCAAACACCAGGAAATACTCTCTCTGGCGGGCCTGTGGTGAGCCTTGGAATCTCAGAATGCAAATTAACCGGCAGGAAAAATAAATAAATAATTAAAACCCGCAGATTACATGTCTAACAGCAACTCCCAGTGTAGCAGCATCCCAGACGCTCACATCCCCCACTAGCAAGTGGAGGCTGGACAGGGAGGCCTGGGTTGCATTGCTTAGGGTAAGGCCTGGACCTGAATGCCCCCAGGGCAATCTGAGGGAACTAACTTGAGATAGCAACTCAGATTGTGGGATAGTTATCCCGCGAAAAGCCTTAACAAGACACTGTCAGGCCCATCCACAGAACAAAGGACTTAGTAGAGCTAGCTGGTTATGGACCAGCCCTACCCCCACCGGAGACAGGCAAGCGGGGACTGCCAGAGCCAGAAGAGGGCAATCGCGGCCCCAGAGAGGCATCCTATACCAAACTGTAAGCAGACTTCGTTATTAACCAAGACTTCTTGGGATTCTGTACAATCAACATCCATCGGGAGGGTTGCAGCCACAGATCAGCTCCCCAGAAGAGACACACGGTACACCTGAGAAGGCGCGCCATTGGACAACCAGAAAACTGAGCCACTGGGATGGGGGAGGTGAGAAGCATCAGCCCTCAACTGGGGGTGACTGAGCCCACCCGTCACCTGAGCAGCTTCGGACATGGGGTGGGCTCAAAATGCAGGCCCAACCAAATCTGCACCTTTATGGAGTACCCGAAAACCTGAACCTGAGCAGCTTAGACCTGGGGAGTGCATGCAACCTAGGGCCTGTGTCACAGTTCCTGGCAGAGCAACCTAGAGCCTGAGTAGTGTAGACTGGGAAAGCAAACACTCTGTAAGTGGGGGCAAACCTAATGTGGCTGAAACACTGTGAGCACGCCCAACACACACCCATAATATTTGTTTGCAGTGTTCCTCCCTCACCATGGCATGACTGAACAAGTGAGCCTAAATCAAGTGACTACCACCACCCCGCCTGTGTCAGGGCGGAAATTAGACACTGAAGAGACCAGCAAACTAAAAAAAAAAAAAAAAACCAAAAAAAAAACAAACAAACAAAAAAAAACTAAAATAAACAGAGGGAACAGCCTGGGAAGTGACAGGTGAGAT
This sequence comes from Cervus canadensis, assembly GCF_019320065.1. Taxonomy (NCBI): domain Eukaryota; kingdom Metazoa; phylum Chordata; class Mammalia; order Artiodactyla; family Cervidae; genus Cervus; species Cervus canadensis. The sequence continues at coordinate 3,024,150 of NC_057420.1, forward strand.
AGATTAAAACTCTGTAGTTAGCACTAACTACATAGAAAGGGGCCTATGGACCTTGAGAAGTATAAGCCGAATCAAGGAACTATCTGAAAATGAACTGAACCCACATTGTCTGGAACAGCTCCAGAGGAACTCCTAGATATATTTTTACTTATCATTTTTTAAAATTAATTTTTAAATATTTTAAATCCTCTATTACTCCTTTAGTATCCATTTTATCACATACTTATCCTTGCTCCACCCCCCCCCCAAATAAAGACCCTATTTTTCACAGCAAACATCACATATATATAATTTGTAATTTTTGTGATTTTTTTTTTCAATATTGTAGTTTTGGAAATCTACCCTCTACTCTAGATTTTTAATCTTTGCTTTTTGGTATTTGTTATCAACTTTGTACCTTTGAGAATCCATATTCAGTACCCGTTTTTACTTGGGAGCGAGATCACTGACTTGATTGGTCTCTCACCCTTTTATTCTCCTTTTTGTCCACTAGGTTGCCTCTATCTCCCCCCTCCCCCTTTTCTTCTCTGCTCAACTCTATGAATATCTTTGTGTGTTTTGGGCTGTGGAGAACACTTAGGGAACTGATTACTGGTTGGATCTGTCTCCTTTTGCTTCCTGCTTTTATCCTCCTAGCCACCTCTGTCTCCTTCCTCCATCTTCTCTTCTCTGTGTACCTCCCTGAACATCTCTGAGGGATCCAGACTGTGGAGAGCACATAGGGAAGTGATTACTGACTAGCTTGCTCGCTCCCCTTTTAATGTCCCCTCTTCTCCTCCTGATCACCTCTATCTCCCTCCTCCCTTTCTCTTCTCCATGTAACTCTGTGTACCTCTCCAGGTGTCCCTCACTGTGGATAAACTTTTCATCATTAAACTAGATGTTTTATCATCAGTGCTCTATAGGTAGAGAAGTACTGAAGCTACTGTAAGAATAAGCCTGAAAACCAGAGGCAGAAGGCTGAAGTCCAAATCCTGAGAACACCAGCGAACTCCTGTATCCAGGAAACATTAATCAATAGGAGCTCATCAAATGCCTCCATATCTACACTGAAAACAAGCACCATGCAAGGGCCAACAAATTCCAGAGCAAGACATACCAGGCAAATTCTCCAGCAACACAGGAACATAGACACGAGCTTCAGTATATAGGCTACCCAAAGTCACACCAAACCCACTGAAATCTCAAAACTAATTATCAGACACTTCATTGCACTCAGAACAAATCCAGCTCCTCCCACCAGAACACCAACACAAGCTTTCCTAGCCAGAAAACCTTGACAAGCCACCCATCCAACTCTACCCAAAGTGAGGAATAGCCACAGGAAAGAGGAACCACCAACTGCTAGAATAGAGAAAGGCTACCCCAAAAACAGCAATATAAACAAGATGGAAGGGCAGAGAAATACCCAGCAGGTAAAGGAACAGGATAAATGCCCACCAAACCAAACAAAAGAGGAAGAGATAGGGAATCTACCTGATAAAGGATTACAAATAATAATAGTGAAAATGATCCAAAATCTTGAAAACAAAATGGAGTAACAGATAAATTGCCTGAAAACAAGGATCGAGATGATGCAAGAAAGGTTTAACCAGCACATAGAAGAAATAAAAAAGAGTCAATATATAATGAATAATACAATAAATGAGAAGAAATCAAAAAGAAATCATATGCATAGAAATGAATGAAAATGAAAACACAACAACCCAAAATGTATGGGGCACTGTAAAAGCAGTGCTAAGGGGAAGGTTCATAGCAGTACAGGCTTACCTCAAGAAACAAGAAAGAGACACAGATGTACAGAACAGACTTTTGGGCTCTGTGGGAGAAGACGAGGGTGGGATGTTTCGAGAGAACCGCATGTATATTATCTATAGGGAAACAGATCACCAGCCCAGGTGGGATGCATGAGACAAGTGCTCGGGCCTGGTGCACTGGGAAGACCCAGAGGAATTGGGTGGAGAGGGAGGTGGGAGGGGGGATCTGGATGGGGAACACATGTAACTCCATGGCTGATTCATGTCAATGTATGACAAAACCCACTGCAATGTTGTGAAGTAGTTAGCCTCCAACTAATAAAAATAAATGAAAAAAAAAAAAAAAAAAAAGGAAAAAGAAAAAAGTCAAAGAAATAACCTAACTCTACACCTAAAGCAACTTGAAAAGGAAGAAATGAAGGACCCCAGTGTTAATAGAAGGAAATAAATCTTTTAAATTAAGGCAGAAAAATGCAAAAGAAACAAAAAAGATTATAGCGAAAATCAACAAAGCCAAAAGCTGGTTCTTTGAGAAGGTAAATAAAGTTGACAAACCATTAGTGAGATTCATCAAGAAACAAAGGGAGAAAAATTATATCTACAAAATTAGAAATGAAAATGGAGAGATCACAACAGGCAACACAGAAATACAAAGCATCATAAGAAACTATTATCAACAACTATATGCCAATAAAATGGATAACTTGGAAGAAATGGACAAATTCTAAGAAAAGTACAACTTTCCAAAACTGAACCAGGAAGAAATAGAAAATCTTAACAGACTTGTCACAAGCACGGAATTTGAAACTGTAATCAGAACTCTTCCACCAAATAAGCCCAGGGCCAGACAGCTTCACAGCTGAATTTTACCAAAATTTAAAAGAAGAGCTAACACGTATCCTACTCAAGCTCTTCCAGAAAACGACAGAAGAAGGTAAACTCCAAACTCATTCTATGAGGCAACCATCACCCTAATATAAAAACCTGACAAAATGCCACAAAAAAAGAAAACTACAGGCCAATATCACTGATGAATATAGATGCAAAAATCCTTAACAAAAGTCTAGCAAACAGTATCCAACCACATATTAAAAAGATCATACATCATGACCAAGTGGGCTTTATCCCAGGAATGCAAGGATTCTTCAATATCCACAAATCAATCAATGTAATACACCACATTAGCAAATTGAAAAATGAAAACCATATGATTATCTCAACAGGTGCAGAGAAAGCCTTTGACAAAATTCAACATCCGTTTATGATAAAAATTAAAAAAAAAAAAAAAAAAACCCTTCAGAAATCAGGAATAGAAGGAACATACCTCAACATAACAAAGGCTATATATGGCAAACCCTCAGCAAACAGTATCTTCAATGGTGAAAAATGAAAGCATTTTCCCTAAAGTCAGGAGCAAGACAAGGGTACCCACTCTCACCACTACTATTCAACATAATTTTGGAAGTTTTGGCCCCAGCAATCAGAGCAGAGAAAGAAATAAAAGGAATCCAGATTGGAAAAGAAGAAGTAAAACTCTTACTGTTTGCAGATGACATGATCCTCTATGTAGAAAACCCTAAAGACTCCACTAGATAATAACTAGAACTAATCAATGAATATAGTAAACTTGCAGGATATAATATCAACACACAGAAATCCCTTGCATTCTCATACACTAACAATGAAAAAACAGAAAGAGAAATTAAGGAAATAATTCCATTCACCATTACAATGAAAAGAATAAAATGCTTAGGAATATATCTACCTAAAGAAACAAAATACCTATATATAGAAAACTTTAAAAACTGGTGAAAGAAATCAAAGAGGACACAAATAGATGGAGAGATACACCATGTTAATGAATCAGAAGAATCAATATACTGAAACTGAGTATACTATCCAAAGCAATCTATAGATTTACTGCAATCCTTATCAAGCTGCCAATGGTATTTTTCACAGAATTAGAACAAATAATTTCACAATTGGTATGGAAATGCAAAAAAAACCTCGAATGGCCAAAGAAATCTTGAGAAAGAATAATGGAACTCGAGGAATCAACTTGCCTCACTTCAGTCTCTACTACAAAGCCACAGTCATCAAGACAGTGTGGTACTAGCACAAAGACAGAAATGTAGATCAATGGAACAAAATAGAAAGCCCAGAGATAAATCCACGCACCTATGTACACATTATCTTTGACAAAGGAGACACAGATATACAATAGAGAAAAGACAATTGCCAGGAGCCAGCACACGAGATCCTACCCATGACAAGGTCACGAGGGGGAAAACCTGACGGGCAAGGTGGATCAGGTTTTCAAGGATTCCAAAAAGGCTAGCTCATGAGATCCCACCCATGACAAGGTCATGGGGAGAAAGCCTGATGGGCAAGGCGGATCAGGCTTTCAGGGATTCCAAAAAGCTGCCCCAAAGCTGCCCCCGGCTCTCACCTTAAAGATGGTATCTGTCTTTCTGATGCCTGCCTCAATGGATTACTCCCTAATTTCTCTGACACAGGCAGGAAGGCCTTCCCCGATCTCTTTCCAAATAAGAATTAATTTAGAACTTTAATCTATAAATTTTTAGGGTGGTGGTATTTTATGAGATTACTTAGGGTGAAAGAAGTGTTTTAATTTGAGCTCCTTTGCTGGTAGTTTGTTAGTCAAATGCATTTATGCCCTTGGTACTATATGCATGATTGCTTATGATATTTTAATCATAGAATAGCATAAAGAACCTGATTATATAAAAGCCCTAATAGATATAGAGCATTTTTGAGAGATGAAGGAGTTTTATTTAAAAATATAAGAAAAATTATTATAAAAGTGGTTATTGGGTTAATGTTTGCTTGCTGTGTTTTTGCTTTTAGTGTGTTAAGGCTGTGCTATGGTAATCATTGTTCATATAGTTATAGATCTAGAAAAATATGAGCTTAGCCCTAGTATTGCAACAATGAAATAGTTGTTAATTATTAGCCAGGAGTGCTAGGCAGAGGCCGTCTTATTAGAGCCACAAAGTCTGTATGGGGTAAAACTTTTAGATAAATTTAATTGACAACTTTTGCAGAAGAATTGATGTAGGTATTAACAGGGTCATATTTTTATTATGTTGTGACATGCTGTACTGTTGCCCTGTGAGACTGTAACTTTTCTGTTAAGGTCACCACAGAAACAGAAAACAAGCCTACATTCACCTGACTTACATAAAATGTTAATAAGCCCTAAGGCCAAAAGATAATGTGTAAAGGCTTATTATAGAAACAAAATACAGAAAGTATCTTGTTCTTCCTTAAGGACAAACTGACGTAATGTAAACTAACCCTGTATAGACATGAGTGAGCATCTTGTATCCTGGATACAGTGAGGGTATAAAAACTGTGTTCAAAAAATAAAGATAGACTTGGCCCTATCAAGGCTAGTCTCATGTGTCTTCTATCACTTGCTGACGCCGTTCATCCTAAGGGAACCCTCTGGATCCTGCTGGGGCTGGACTCCGGCAGACAATCTCTAATAAGTGGTGCTGGGGAAACTGGTCAACCACTTATAAAAGAATGAAACTAGAACACTTTCTAACACCAGACACAGAAATAATCTTAAAATGGATTAAAGATCTAAATGTAAGACTAGCAACTATAAAACTTCTAGAGGGAAACACAGGCAAAATATTCTCCGACATAAATCACAGCAGGATCCTATATGACCCATCTCCCAGAATATTGGAAATAAATGCAAAATAAGCAAATTTAAAATTAAAAGCTTCTGCATAGCAAAGGAACTATAAGCAAGGTGAAAAGACAGCCTTCAGAATGGGAGAAAATAATAGCAAAAGAAGCAGCTTACAAATCAATCTCAAAAATATACAAGCAGCTCCTGCAGCTCTATTCCAGAAAAATGAAAGATCCAATCAAAAAGTGGGCCAAAGAACTAAACAGACATTTCTACAAAGAAGACATACAGACGACTAACACATGAAAATATGCTCAATATCACTCATTATCAGAGAAATTAAAATCAAAACCACAGTGACGTACAATTACAAGCCAGTCAGAATGGCTGCTCTCCAAAATCTACAAGCAATAAATGCTGGAGAGGGTATGAAGAAAAGGCAACCCTCTTACACTGTTGGTTGGAATGCAAACTAGTACAGCCACTATTGAGAACAGTGTGTAGATTCTTTTAAAAAACTGGAAATAGAACTGCCATATGACCCAGCAACCCTACTGCTGTGCATACACACCGAGGAAGCTGGAATTGGAAGAGACCCATGTACCCCAATGTTCATCACAGCACTGTTTATAATAGACAGGACATGGAAGCAACCTAGATGCCCATCAGCAGAGGGATGGATTAAAAAGCTGTTGTACATATACACAATAGAATATTACTCAGCCATTAAAAAGAATACATTTGAATCAGTTTTAATGAGGTGGATGAAACTGGAGCCTATTATTTAGAGTGAAGTAAGCCAGAAAGAAAAAAAAAAAAAACAATACAGTGTACTATTGCATATATATGGAATTTATAAAGATGGTAATGATATCCCTGTATGCGAGACAGCAAAAGAGACATGGATGTATAGAACAGTTTTTTGGACCCTGGGAGAGGGCGAGGGTGGGATGATTTGGGAGAATGGCATTGAAAGATATATTATCATATATGTAAGGATTCGCCAGTCCAGGTTCGATGCCTGATACAGGGTGCTTGGGGATGGTGCACTGGGATGACCCAGAGGGATGGGATGGGCAGGTAGGGGAGAGGGGATTTTAGGACGGGGACCACATGTACACCCATGGCAGATTCATGTCTATGTATGGCAAAAACCAACACACTATTGTAACGTACTTAGCCTCCAATTAAATAAATAACAGAAGAAATATTTATATTTTGTACAAACCAGTGGTTTTTCAGGTATAGACACATGAATTTCCTGTTTGTGTTTATGGCCCTGTGCCTTGCAGTGTGTATTGTGTCACTTGTGTTTGTGTGTGTGTGCATGTGTCTGACCCACTGCAAACACAGAGATGAAAGTGAAAGAACATGAGATGTGAAATAACCAGAAGATGAAGAGTGAGGCATCCACAGACCAGGGGAGACTAGTTTCAGTCAACTCTGCGATGTGTCAGGAGCTGCCGAGATGCACCCAATCCGTGACAAGGTAATGGGGTGAGAGAGGAACCTGCAAGGCAGTTCTTCCCCTCAGGATTGTCCTGGGGACAAGGTCACAGGACAAGAAAGGAACCTGCAAGGCAGCTCTTCCCCTTGGGGTTGTCCCAGGGGGTGTGTCCCTTTCCTCTTTCTGTCTTACTGTTGTGGGGCTTTATATTAATTTTTGGAAATGTAATATACAGTAATAAGGCCTCCCTGGAAAAGTCCAAGCCTATTTAGAAATGCTCATGTTTGCTCTGGCTCAGGACACGACCATAAACATCAAGTCAAAAAGGAAAAGGCCACAGGCATAGTTTGCTGCTTGCTTAAAAGATTATAATGTTCTAGAATAGAAAAGACTAGAGGCATTTAGATTTAGAAGTAGATATACTGCTTCAGTTTACTTGCTCCTTGGTTGACAGAGTTTTCATTATTCCTATTTCCTTGCTGCTATTTGTCTATTGTTTTCCTTCCTTTAAACAACATGGAATATTATGGGTATTTTTGTAGAGTTAGGAAATGTGGTACATAGGATTTCAATAGAAGATTTCTATTAACCAGCTTCACTGCCATTACCTCGCTATCAATAGAGGGGTTTTGCTGCTTCATAGTTAATCATTGTAGACTGAGGTTTTGTAGTTTCAGGTAAAGAAAAATATAAGGTTTTCATATGGTACTATTCTCAGAAATGTCAAACATGCTTTTGTAGCCCTTCCCATGTATTGTTTTATTGTCCAGAGAATTCATACTATACCTGAAATTTGTGAAACATTGTTCTTGTTAGAGTGAAAATGTTAGGCCATTGAGGCAAGAAGACTAATGTACAGGACATTAAAAAAATAATAATAAAATAAAATAAAACACCTTGTAATCGGAAATGTTCCAGATGAATGCATAGGGGAAAAACATGGGGAAGAAAAATATTGACAGAACTCTGAAACCAATGTCTAATGTAATATGTGGTGACTTAAGGGGGAGGTAATGTTCATTCTATAAAAACTGAGCTGTCCTAAAAATAAAGAGAGAGCTTTTTCTTTCACTCAAACTTCTGTGTGTGTCTGTCTCCTTCCTTGCTGACACCACTCATCCCTTGGGTACTCCTGGATCCTCTGGGGCTGGACTCCAGCAGGTGGTGCCTGAACAGTGGTGCCCCTGCCCAGAAAAGGAATGAGGAAAGGATGGCCAGTGGCTAGTCCAGATAGTGGGTCCACAAATCTACAATTACATCAGGAGACATAAAGAAGCTCACATTTTCTGCTGTGGCATTGTCTGTGTTTGTATCAGTAAGAGGGGGTGGAGGGTTTGAGTTACCAACCAGAATAAATCACTTTCTGAGGGGTTTCCAAACCGCTGTCTGTGGATCCCTCACTCTGTGGGGGTATTGGCTGCCATGTGGAAGTGTTGGATGTAACTAGGGCAGGACCCAGGATTGTGAAGAGGTCAGGGTTCTTCAGAAAAGGGAAAAAACCTAACAGGAGGCACAGACAACCTGCTGCCCTAGAGACTAGTTCCACATGTGGGAAGGAGACAGTGTAAGAGCCTGGGCTAGTGCTGCCTGGGATTATTAGCCTGTCAGCCAGCACAATCCTTCCCCAAGTGTGGCATATTCTGGCACCATGCAAAGCAAATGACTTGCTAAGTGTAAAACACCAGGCATACTAGAAGAGACATTGTGAGAACCTGAAATCCATCTTGGCACTTCCAGCCTACCTGGCAGTGCAGAAAAGTGAGAACAGCACAGTTGTTAGATGTGTGTTTATGCCCCTCTGCCAGTGTGTGCCTATGGGTGAGGGAACATTGATGAAGCAAGATAGGCATGCTGTTTGCATGCATGGACCCTAGGAAAGAGAGAAAAGGAGAAGTTCAGAGCTGGCTGGTTTAAGACTGCAGGAATTAGGAATAGCAGTCCTTCCAAAGATGCACAATTGCTTGTGCCAAAAGTTCTGATGTGAATTCCTTCCTTTCTCTGTGTTCTCATCTCTGCCTGTGTAGTGCAGCAGGATAGTGGTGTGGGTCTGCACCTGAGGGAGGGTTCTTTCTAACTTGCTGGAGCAGAATTTCTGATTTTGTAATGGGTATCCTGAAGGAGATTCAGACCATGTGACTCTCACAGGGAACCTGGAATCTAAGTGAGTGTCTTGGGTGTACCCAGCCCAACCGTAATCTGGGGTCCCTGGTCCACATGCTATGTAGGCTGTCAGGGATACCTGAGCTGTAAACAGAGCTACCACAGCCTAATAAGGGCTGCAGAATGAGATACTTGGCATTTAGTAAGTCAGTGATGTCTGGTAGGGATCAACCCTTTGAGAGGCATGATCTGTGGGCCCATAGTGGGTCATATTCCCAGGGTGCCATCTGTTTGGGGGCTCTCTGTGTGTGGATAGTAGTAAAGAGCAGAGCCAATGAGAAGGAAGGCCCGTTAACATTCTAGCCTCACGTTCAGTGCCTTGTGTTGGCAGGAACCTTGGGATCCATGTGCATCTCCTTCGTAAAATTGTATCAGAGTCTTTGGTCTGTAACGTTCTCTTTGGCCTCTTGAAAGACCAAGCATTTATTTGACCTTTTCTTGGTACAGGGAGATAATACTTTGGGGAAAAGGAAAACAGTTGCAAACAGAAAAATACAGTTAGGAAGATGAGGGGAACCTCACATAGAATGTTGCAGCCCTGGGGGTGTTGGGGCTGAGATGAGGGTGCAGCACTGGCAAAGAATGATCTTGAGAGGTGCAAACCGAGATAGAGGTGCTGCAAGTCAGCTCAATGCTAAGTCTCTGGCCATTTCTGTGTGGTCCCTGGGAGGAAAGCTCAGGGAGTGGAATCATGAAAACATGATTGCCAGTGTGAAATTTTCCAACATGATGGGAGAATACAGAACACAGGAGCATATCACTCAGTTCTCCATGAGAAGCACTTACAACCCTGACCACTTCTATGCCATTAAATCAAGTCCTTCTCACCATCAAATCCCAAGATTGTGTAATCTTCAGGATAAATCATAGAGGTAGCCAAGGACATTGACTTCATCAATGAATGAGTGAAAGAAAATGACCGGGACAAAAAATGAAGAGTCCTTACCAAATCTGTTATCCTGGCATTTTAGACCTGTTCTTTATATGTGCAAGGTTACTTTCAGGGTTGTGTGTATGCTTTGGCACACCTGTGGGGTGAGCTGTTGGAACTGTCCTTCCCAAGTGATGGAAAAATAGACACTGAAAAAGTGAAAGAACTTGTGTAAGGTATACAGACCTTGGGTCAGTAGAAGCACTGATGCCAGGGAAATGAGCCCAGGAATCTCATCGAGGGAGCAAGCTGTAAGTGGAAATGTGCTTCTGTACCATGGATTCCTGGCAGAAAGGAGAGGCAGGAAGAAAGCACCTGGCGGAGGTCAGCAAGGATGCAAAGAATCTGAGAAACTGAGAGGAGTCCATTCCCAGGCACAAAATTGGGTGGGTGGGGGGGATGATCTACAGACCACTGGACACCCAACTACAAAGACCTTTCTGCCCTTCTCAAGTGCAGGAGCATTCTTCCCCAACATGACCAGGCATGAGCACATTTCACCATTTTTTGTAAGCTTTCAGAGACTGATGGGCACTGTAGCATGAGCAGCTGCTACCTGCAGAGTTTGCCAGTTTGAAACATCACTCTTTAAACTCTTTACAGAATGCTTGACTATCATTATATGCAAAGGATAGCTTAGGCTGATCCTCTCACTCTGCTCCAGACCCCAAAAAGGCTGGGGACACAGGGTAGGCTGCAATGTGTTCTCACTTGAAGGCTGGAGAACAGAGCTACTTTGAAAGGGCTTGTATTTGGTAAATAGGCAGATTTCAATGCCTCTGGCACTTGTTGAGTCATGGCCCTTAACAGGGAGCTCTTAAAACTCACTGGCTGGTATTTTAAAACAAGGTTCAGGGAGTTCCCTCATGCCAGCAAGAGCATGCCCTGTTTCTCCATCTACCCAAAGTGTGACCAAGCCACATTAATCCTGTGCAGTTTCATGTCTACCATGTGAGGAAGGGAGGGACATCTGTCCCCTTCTGTGGTTCATCAGAGATCACCCATTTTTGCCTCTCACTTTTCAGAAAACGTCTCTGAATGTACGGACTAACAAAGAATGATCTCCCATGGGTGCAACTCACACAGAGGGAGAAGACTTTGAGTCATGCCAAAGTTAAACGTCTTTTCTGAGCTCTAGTGTCCAGAGAGTGGCAGAGGGCAATAATGCCAGTTAGAGTGACAGAGACACACAAACACAGGCTCCTAGTAACACACACAGCAAGATGGACAGGAAAAGAGTGAATACCAGAAGCAAAGACAGACACGTAGAGAACTCTGTATGGTATGGCTCTGGAGCACCCAAGCAAAGAAGTTCAACTGTAGCAAACCCGGGGTGGGTTCAGCTGTTCCCACCCCTCAATCATCTAGACAGCATCAGTTTGTCTGTCCACTGAAAGAAACTATCTAGCCAAATTGCCCCCCTGCTTTTCATTGAAGACTTTGGAAGAGCACCCAAGGTGCAGGTCCAGTAGGGGAGGGGAGTCATGCTTTATGGATATGCGAGCGGTAACCCATTGTTCAAATTTCTGGAGGCCAAGTCAATGTCAGTGGGCACCCAAGTAGTGCCATATGGAAGACAGGCAAGGTACCTGGAAGCATGTGCACAGTGGAGCAGAGGCTGCCACCTGCCATCACTGGAGCTCCTGGAAGCCAGGGGCAACTCCTTCTGGACTAGGAACATGTCCCGGGAGGGTGCCACCCACTACCCTTTCAGTGATTGTTTGAGATTTGGGCCCAGCAGCCTGAGCATGACTCAACTCCATCAGCCTAGGAGCCTTATGTGTCTAGTTGATTGATGCTGGGACATGTGCACTGTGCCCCAGGCCTTCCCAACCACATTCTTCCGTCTCAGGAAACCCACCAGAAAGAGCTAGCTCTTGGCAAAATGTGATGGCAGCCTGTTGGCCTGCTATGCAGGCAATCAGATGGGCTGGCATGTCCATCCCCTTCACAGCTGCCCCAGCTTAGAGCTACAGTCAGGGCCACATGGAGAGTGAGATGCTGCCAGAGTAAGACAGGAGCAACCCAGGACACTGGGTCTTCTTAGTTGTGAACCCTGGACTTCAGGGGGCAGGGGCCCTGGAACCTGCTCTCTTGCTGGGAGCCACAGGGATGTTGCAGACACCAGGTGGCTTGCCAGGCAAAGAGGCCACCCTTTTCAGGGTGGAAGCGATGGAAGAAGGCAAAGCCATGGAGGAGAGAGAGATGGTGGGGTTCTGTCAGGAGGTTAAACTGCTGGTGGAAGACATCATGGGGAAGGTGGAGGTGGTGGCACATGTGGAGCCAGAGCAGTTGTCCTCACAGGAGCAGGAGAAGCCAGAGGACCAGAGCCAGGAGCAAGCAAGTCCAGGACTCCTTAGTGATCAACCTGCTCTGAAGGGGCTTGAGGTGCCGGTGGCCCTATAGCTGAAACTGAACTCTGGAAATGAGAAATACCACAGGGTCTATATGCAACTAAGGCAGAAAAATCATCAGAGAAGGAAGGGTCACTTGGCCCAGAGAAGTGTCATCACCCAGGGCACCCCTGGCTTCTGGCCAAACCTGTACCCTGACTGCAGCATCTTGGGAGTTACTATAAAATAGGCCATATTTAGTGACAAGAAGTCATTCAACACAATTGATACACCTAGAAAAGTGAGAGAAAAGTCCTAATACAAAAATGTGACTTCCAAGTTACTGCTGTTTTCCTTTTCTACAAGTAGAGAAATACTCAGAGAAAGAAAATGAAATCCCAGATACGTGTTTATATGATCTTGTAGTTGAAATATGCTTAGGAGAACATCTATATATTGGTGAAAGCTGGCTTCAGCGCTATTAAATATAGTTGTGTTGAACAACTCTGATACAGCAAGTCTCCTGGAAGCCCCACCCCTGAAATAACATCTCATGAATTCTGAGTGGTTGCACTGCAGTTGTTCTCGTCTAATATTCAGAAGCATTAAGACTGTTAAAGCTTACTGAGGCCAGAGACCATGTTTATTATATTTTGAAACATGCCCCCAAGGCCTGCAGCCATGTGTGGAACAGCTCCCACAACCTCAAAATCCAGATCATAGCTTTGAAATCTCCGTTTTATTCTCCTCTCCAAATTCACCTTCTTATAAACCTGTAGCATTCTCTGCCCCTTGCCCTGGAAAGATTCTCCATTCTTGCACTCTCCATAATCTTATATGAGTGTCTGACAATTATCCGTGTCTGCTGGACAATTGAGTTGTCTGCTGATTGAATGAAAACATTTGCAGAAGGAGAATTAGAGACTGCAGACAGGCGTAGACTGGAACTTCATAATAAAGTTCAATAGAGGGACCCTGCATTGCCTTGTGGATAAGCTGAATATTATGGTTTGATTCACATCTACTGGGTCATCTGGGATATGAACAACTTCTCTCAAAATGCTTTATGACTTCACTATGGGTGGATGTCCTTTTCACAATGTTCTGTACCTAGTACTATTATCTCCTAATGTGCTCAGTTGAGAGTGAATTTGGCCTCATGTGCTGCAGTCCAGAGTCTGTCTTTTAGGTTTGGCTAAGATGGAAAGTTGACACATGATTTTGGCATAATTTTTTGAGCTGGGAGAAGACTTAAAGTCTCCGTTCTTTATCAGTATTTGTGATATGTCCCTGGTGTAGCTGTATGAGTTAATGGTGACCTTGCCTGGAGTTGTGGTTTTGCTTCTCATCACATCCCTTAATGGGATTGAGGACCATGTACATCTCAATGGGTTGCAGCCCTTCTTTTTGAACTGGATTGCATTCCTGTTCATTTTCACACGTGTAGTTTGCAAGCTGGAATGTTGTTATCTTGGTGTTCTCAGAAATCCAGAGGATTGGTGATAAGACTGGTGGCCATAGGCTACAGATTCTGCCATGGAGGTGACACCACCACACCTAGCAAACTTTCTAGGGGAAAGCCCGAGAGGGCTCCAAAGTTTGGGGAGGACTTATAATCCTCTAGGCTTCCCCATGGCTACTTCAGCCTACTGTATTCCTTGAGGGAGGTTTCAGGAGGTGCAGTTGCCAGGACACCATAACTTTGTGACATCACTAAAGACATATGCAGCAATGCCTTTTTCATTACCTTTTGCCTCCTAGGGATTTAGAAAGAAATCAATAGTAAGGATAAAAGGGGAGGATTGTATCTTTTTTATGAGGTCAGGCTGCCTTCCTGATATGCTTATTTTCTTCTACCACTTCTTGCAAATTCTGCTCATTCTAACATTTTCTTGGTCACCTTTACCCATGAAATAGCAATATGTTCTAACAGAGCTAAATATCTGAAGAAACAGTGAAAACTCTTAGGGAGTATTTGGAATCTATGGGGATCGTCAGCTGATGGGTAAGAGAATTTTTTTTTTTTTTTTAATCAGTTTCCCTTCCCTGAGAACCTAGGTAAGAAAAAGAGGCCTCATTTGAAATTGAAAGCCTCTTTTCAAGAGGATGTGGGTGTATTGCTTTGCTAGGGTTCCCATAAGCAGATGTCCCTTTCCAGGGGGCTTAAATGTTTTCTCAAACTATTCGGGATCAAGACAGTAATCAAAGATCAACATATTTGCTTTCTTCTGGATAGTGACTGGCCATTTTCTGACTTTGTCTTCACATAGTAATGTCTCTGTGCTTTGTGTGATTGATCTGCTTTTCTTATAAAGAAGCAGTGCACTAAGCGAACTACTTATTTAGAAGTCTCATTTCCAATGTAGATCAGAAAGAAACGAAAACTTGCTCATATTTTCTCATATTGTGCAGAGTTAGGTCCCCAACATACAAACTATGAGATAATACAGTTTATTCATTATATTGATTTTCTTCTTTCCACTTGTCAATACTGTATATTTACCTATCTCCCAGAGTTCTTATCACTGACCAGGTCTCCCCAACCCAGAAAGCAGCTGGATAAGAAAAATGTGTTGTTCAGGAGTAATACAGATGAACACAAAATTCAAACTTTCTTACCAATCTAGAAATCCTCTCGACAAAGACATACTTGAAAAAAAACATTTCTATTATGGAGTAAGTATTCAACCATAAACTGATGCACATGTTAAGCAAACTACTAAATGTTTTGTGAAGACAAAAGATATATATTTTATATATGAACGCTAACAAACTATTGACTAGGCTAAGGCCTTTGACTATGTGTATCACAACAAAGTGTTGCAATTTTTTAAAGAGATGGAAACACAGACCACTTTAACCTGCTTCTTGAAAAATCTGTATGCGTGTTAAGAAGCAACAGTTAGCAACCGGACATGGAAAACAGGTCAGTTCCAAACTGGGAATGGAGTTTTTCAAGACTGAATATTGTCATTTTGCTTATTTAACTTATATGCAGAGTACATCTTGTGAAATGCAGGACTGAATGAAGCACAAGCTGGAATCATGATTGCAGGGAGAAATATCAGTAACCTTAGATACGCAGGTGATACCAACCTTATGGCAAATAGTGAACAGGAACTAATGATCCTCTAGTTGAAAATGAAAGAAGAGTGTGAAAAATCTGACTTAAAACACAGCATGCAGAAAGCTAAGATCACTGGATTAGGTGCCATCACTTCATCAAAAATAGGTGGCAAAGCAATGGAAACCATGACACAATTTATTTTCTTGGGCTGCAGATTCACTGCAAATGGTGACAGCAGCTATAAAATTAAAAGATACTTGCTCTTTGGAAGCAAAACTATGAAACTTCTAGATGGAATATTAAAAAGCTGATCCATTACTTTACTGACAATGTCCATATAGTCAAAGTTATGGTTTTTGCACTAGTCATGTATGGACAAGAGGGGTGAAAAATAAATATAGCTGAGTTACAAAGAATTGATGTTTTTCAACTGTGGTATTGCAGAAGACTCTTGAGAATCCCTTGGACAGCAAAAAGATTAAACTTGCCAATCCTAGGAAATTTAGTCCTGAATATTCATGGGGAGAACTGATGCTGAACCTGAAGCTCCAATACTTTGGCCACCTGATATGAAGAAGCGACTCATTAGAGGAGTACCTGATGCTGGGAAAGATCGAAGGCTGGAGGAGGATGGGATGACAGAAGATGAGATATTTGGATGACATTACTTACCCCATGGACATTATGACAACATTAGTCACCATTATTTTGTCTCAAATTCACCTGGGATTTGGGGTAGACATCAGTGTTTGCTAACTTGCTTTCTACAGAAGAATGATAAATTTCACATGCTTTTATGACTGAACAGGGTTTTGGAATGAAGCATTCTTACTTCTCTTACCCCTAAAGAGTCTCTTACCTCTAAAGAATTGAAGAGAGAAGATGCTACTATTAACAAAAACTCATGTACCCAACATAGTTAGGCTAAGCAATATCAGAACATTGGAATTTAAAGCAGAGTTTCATTGCAGGGACATTCAAGGAAACAGGTTGCTTATGCCCTTAAAAATATTGAACTCCTCAAAATCCTTAAGCAAATCCCATGTATAGGAAGGGTGAGGGAAGGTCTGATTAGCTGCTGCAAACTTTTGGCTGTCAGATCCTCAGTTTTTGAAGTAAGGTCACATTAATTGGGCTGGGATCATGTAAACCTCTAGAAAATAGACATTATTCCCTAGGTTGAAAGGAAAAGTTCCAAGGTTGACTTTCACCCTCCAGGGTCCTGGTTAAGAGGAGGGGGTCCCTGATTATCGAATCTGGGAGCATTCACCCAACACCCAGTCTTAGTCCTCCCCCAGTGACCAGTCCCAGCTGAAGAGGTAGTTCTCAGTTCTCTGTGCCCTCCTCTTACTAAGATCCCCCTACCCTGCCCAGTCATCTTAAATTAAGGAGCCAGTTGCATAGCATACAGCTGGCCTTCAGTCTCCTAAGTCTACCCAAATGTGGGGTTGGGTCCCACTGACTGTGACCTATGTAGATTCTCTCAAACATTTGGTCATATATGTAGGGATAGGAGAGGTTGGCTGTTGCTCTGTACCCTGGGCCAGGCCAGTGAGTGGGTCTAGCAAGGGCTCTGACCCTCATAAAGACACAGTCTGTAACCCATCCCCAAGCTCCGCTGCTTGATACTTAGCCGAAGGCCAGAAAATTTGGAAGGCCCTGGGCAATATTTCAGTAAACTTTTACTACACTCTGCTGGGAGGCCTATTGTTGGTAGAACTGAACTTCTAAATTCACTAATGTTTTCTTGAGCTAAGGGCTGCAGCTCCATGTCCATGGAGCTCCATCCAGCCACTATTGAAGGATCTTCCTTAATGAGATAATTCAACCTATGACTAAAAGTTGGTAACTTGAAAAATCACCATCCATTTCCACTAACCCCTGATAACCACATTCTATTCTGTTTCTATAACTCAAATATTTTGCCTAACAATATCAACAGATGATGAAGTTTTTGCCTTCCTCTAACTGATATATTTTAATTAACATATTGCCCTCAAGGACATGTATTTTTCAAATGGGGGATACATTTATTTACTCCCTGCTGGAGGCATAGTTCAATTTTAATATTTTTTAAAACAATTTTTATTGGAGTAAATTTGTTTTACAATGTTATATTAGCTTCTGCTGTACATCAAATTGAATCAGTTATATGCATACATAGATCCCTTCATTTTTGGATTGCCTGTGATCACTACAGAGCACAGAGCAGAGTTCCTTGTACTTTTTCTTCTTCTTCTTCTTTCATTAATAATTTAAAATTTGTATTTGTTTTAACTGGAGGATGATTATTATATAATATGTGTATGTTTGTATAGATGTATTTTTGCTATACATCAGCATTAATGAGGCATAAGTATGTATGTGTCCCACACATTCTGAAACCCCACTCACATCCCTTTCCACCAGATTCCTCTGGGTTGTTCCAGAGCGCTGGCTTTGGATGGCATGCTTCGCACATATGTAAACCTAAATGATTATTTTCTTTCATGAAATCTTTAATTTTCTATATATCTCATGAGAAAATATGGGTATAGATTTTTCTACATGAAATATTAATATGCTGTCTAGGTTGGTCATAATTTTCCTTCCAGGGTGTAAGCGTCTTTTGATTTCATGGTTGCAATCACCATCTGCAGTGATTTTGGAGCCCAGAAAAATAAAGTCAGCCACTGTTACCCCATCTATTTCCCGTGAAGTGATGAGACTGGATGCCTTGATCTTAGTTTTCTAAATGTTGAGCTTTAAGCCAATTTTTTCACTCTCCTCTTTCACTTTCATCAAGAACCGCTATATTATTCTCACTTTCTGCTGTAGGGGCAGTGTCATCTGCATATCGGAGGTTATTGATATTTCTCTCGGCAATCTTGATTCCAGCTTGTGCTTCTTCCAGCCCAGCATTTCTCATGATGTACTCTGCATATAAGTTACATAAGCAGGGTGACAATATACAGCCTTGACGTACTCCTTTTCCTGTTTGGAACCAGTCTGTTGTTCCATGTCTAGTTCTAACTGTTATTTCCTGACCTGCATACAGATTTCTCAAGAGGCAGGTCAGGAGGCCTGGTATTCCCATCTGTTTCAGAATTTTCCACAGTTTATAATGGTCCACACAGTCAAAGGCTTTGGCACAGTCAATAAAGGAGAAATAAGTGTTTTTATGGAACTCTCTTGTTTTTCTGATGATCCAGTGGATGTTGGCAATTTGATCTCTGGTTCCTCTGCTTTTTCTAAAACCAGCTTGAATATCTGGAAGTTCATGGTTCACGTACTGCTGAAGCCTAGCTTGGAGAATTAAAGATTATCAGAACCTTGAAAACTAAATGGAGAAAATGTGAGAATTAATTAACAAAGACAAAGAAGAATTAAAGTAAAAGTATACAGAGACCATCAAAGGAATTACTGAAATTAAATACAGATGAAATTAATGGCAGAATATCTGAAGCAAAAGAACGAATCAGTGAGCTGGAAGATACAATAGTGGAAATAACTTCTGAAGGCCAGAATTAAAAAAAAAAAAAAAAGAAAGAAAGAAAGAAAGAATAAAAAAGAATAATAATAATAATAAAAAGATGGAAAGAGCTGAGGACAGTCTCAGAGACCTCTGGACCATATCAAACGAATCAATAGTTGAATTATAGGGGTACCAGAAGAAGGAAAAAAGAAATGGTATGAAAAATATTTTGAAGAGATTATAGTTGAAAATTTCCCCAGGATAGGAAAAGAAATATCCAATCAAGCCCAAGACGTGCAAAGAGTCCCATAAAGGATAAACCCAAGAAGAAACATGCCAAAGTGCATACTAATCAAATTAACAAAGATTAAATACAAAGAAGAACATTGAAAGCAGCAAGAGAGAAGCAACAAGAAACAAACAAGGGAAATCCCATACACTTAACAGCTTATCTTTCAGCAGAAGTTCTGCAGGCCAGAAGGGAATGGCAGGATATATTTAAAGTACTTAAAGGGGAAAATCTACAACTAAGATGACTGTATCCAACAAGGATCTCCTTCAAAACTGATGGGAAAATTAAAAGCTTTACAGACAAGCAAATTTAAGAGAATTCAGTACTGCCAAACCTGCTTACAACAAATGTTAAATGGACATAGTCATGAAATACTGCAGAAGAAAAATGATCTACAAAATCAAACTTAATCAATAGAAAATGGCAATAGGAACATATATATCAATAATTATTTTAAATGTAAATATTAAATGCTCCAACCAAAAGACACAGACTTGCTGAATGTATACATAAAGAGCCATATATATGATGTCTACCAGAAATGAGCTTCAGACCTAAAGACACATATAGATTGAAAGTGAGAATATGGAAAAATATATCCCTTGCAAATGGGAAGCAAAAGAAAGTTGGAGTAGTAATCCTCATATCAGGCAAAATAAATCGTCAAATAAAGATTACAAGAGATGAGCAAGGACACTGCATAATGATCAAGGGATCAATTTAAGAGAAAGACCTAACAATTGTAAATACCTATGCACCCAACATAGGAGAACCTCAATACATAAAAGAAACACTTATACACATCAAAGGAGAAATTGACAGTAACACAATAATAGAAGGAGATTTTAACAACCCACTCACACCAATGGACTGATCATCAAAACAGAAAATTAATAAGGAAACACAAGTCTTAAATGATACATTAGCTGAGCTGGATCTCATTGATATCTTCAGGACATTCCATCCAAATACTGGAGAGTACACCTTCTTCTCAAGTGGACATGGAACATTCTCCAGGATAGACCACATGTTGAGTCACAAATCAAACCTCAGTAAACTTAAGAAAACTGAAACTGAATCAAGCATCTTCTCTGACCACAATGCTATGAGACTAGTTATCAGTTGCAAGAATATTTTGTAATAAAACACAAGTTTTAGAAACACAAATTACAAAAATTTCCTGTAAGAAACACAAACACATGGAGATTAAATAACACATTTCTAAATAACCAACAGGTTACTGGAAATCAAAAGGGAAATTTAAAAAAAAAATCTAGAAAAAAATGACAGTGAAAACACAGTAACTGAAAACCTATGTGATGCAGCAAAACCAGTTCTAAGAGGGAAGTTTATAGCAATACAATCCTACCTCAAGAAACAAGAAAAACATCAAATAGAAAATCTAACTCTATACCTAAAACAACTGGAAAAAGAAGGAAAATAAATTAATAGAAGGGAAAAATCATAAGATCTGAGCAGAAAAGAGAAAATAGTAAAGATTAATAAAACAGAAAGCTGGTTCTTTGAGAATATAAACAAAATTGACAAGACCTTATCCAGACTCATCAAGAAAAAAGATGAGAGAAGAATCAAATAAACAAAACTAGAAATGAAAAATGAGAGGCTACAATAGACAATGCAGAAATACAAAGGATTATAAGAGACTATTATGAGCAACTATATGGCAATAAAATAGATAACCTGGAAGAAATAGACAGATTTTTAGAAATGTTAAATCTCCAAAACTGAAACAGGAAGAAATATAAATTATGAACCAACCCAATGACAAGCACTGGAATTGAAGCTATGATCAAATATCTTCCAGAAAACAAAAGCCCAGGACCAGATGTCTTCACAGGAGAATTCTATCAAACATTTAGAGAAGAACTAATGCCTATCATTCTAAAACTCTTTCAAAAAATTGCAAAAGAAGGAACATTTTAAATCTCATTCTGTGAGGCCACCATTACCCTGCTATCAAAACCAGACAAAGACAACACAAAAACAGAAAGCTACAGGCCAATATCACTGATGAACATAGAGGAAAAAATCCTCAACAAAATTTTAGCAAACAGAATTCAGCAGCACATCAGAAAGCTCATACACCATGACCAAGTTGGATTTATTTCAGGGATGCAAGGATTCTTCAAAATAGAGAAACCAATCAGTGTGATACACCATATAACAAATTGAAAGATAAAAACCAAGTGACCATATAAACATGCAGAAAAAGCCTTTGACAAAATTCAGCATCTATTTATGATTAAAACTCTTGAAAGAAAAAAAAAAAAAAAAAGGCGGGGGGAGGAAGAAGGAACCTGCCTCAACACAGTAAAGGTCATATATGATAAGCCTACAGGAAACATTATTCTCAATGATGAAAAACTGAAAGCACTCCCCCTAAGATCAGGATCAAGACACGGGTGTTCACTTTCACCACTATTATTCAGCATAGTTCTGGAATTCCTAGCTACAGCAATCAGAGAGGGAAAAGAAATAAAAGGAATCCAGATTGGGAAAGAAGAAGTAAAGTTCCCACTGTTTGCAGATGATGAGATCTGTACATAGAAAACCCTAAAGATAATACGAGAAAATTACTAGATCTAATTAGTGAATTTAGCAATGTTACAGGATACAAAATCAATACACAGAAATCACTTGCATTTCTATATATTAACAATGAAAGATCAGAAAAAGCAATTAAGGAAGCAATCCCATTCACTATTGAAATGAAAAGAATTAAATATCTAGGAATAAAATTACCTAAGGAGATGAAAGAACTGTACACAGAAAATTGTAAGACACTAACAAAAAAAAGCAAAGACAACATAAAAAGATGGAGAGAAATTCCATGTTCCTGAGTAGGAAGAATCAATATTTTGAAAATGGCAATAAAAAACAGATTTAATGCAATCCCGACAAATTACCAATGGTATTTTTCTCAGAACCAGAACAAAAAAATTCACAATTCATATGGGAACACAAAAGACGCTGAATAGTCACAGTAGCCTTGAGAAAGAAAAATGGAGCTGAAGGAATCAAGCTCCCTGACTTCACATTGCACTACAATGCAGCAGTCATTAAGACAGTTTGGTAATGGCACAAAAACAAAAATATAGACCAATGGAACAAGATAGGAAGCCCAGAAATAACCCCATGCACCTATCAGTACATTATTTTTTACAAAGGAAGCAAGAATATACAATGGGGCAAAGACAACCTCTTCAATAAATGGTGCTGGGAAAACTGAACAGTTACATGTAAAAGAATGAAATTAGAACACTAACACCATACACAAAAATAAACTCAAAATGGATTAAAGACCTAATTGTAAGACCAGAAACTATAAAACTCTTAGAGGAAAACATAGGCAGAACAGCCAATGACATAAATAAAAGCAAGATCTTCTATGGCCCACCTCCTAGAGTAATGTAAATAAAAACAAAAGTAAACAAGTGGGACCTGATTAAAGTTAAAAGTTTTTGCACAACAAAGGAAGCTACAAGATGAAAAGACAGTCCTCATAATGGGAGAAAATAATAACTAATAAGACAACTGGCAACGGATTAATTTCCAAAATATACAAGCAGTACTTACAATTCAATATCAGAAAACCAAACAACCCAATCAAAACGTGGGCAAAAAGACCCTAACAGAACTTCTTTCTCCAAAGAAGACACACAGATGGCTAAGAAACATTAAAAATGCTCAACATCACTCATTATTAGATAAATGCATATCAAAGCTACAATGAGGTATCACATCACACTGATCAGAATGGCCCTCATCAAAAAGTCTACAAACAGTAAATGCTGGAAAGAATGTGGAGAAAGGGGAATACTCTTGCACTGTTGGTGGGACTGTAAATTGATACAGCCACTATGGAAAACAGTATGGAGAATCCTTAAAAATCTAGGGAAAAAACAACCATATGTCCCAGCAATTCCACTCTTAGGTATATGCCCTGAGGAAACCAAAATTGAAAGAGACACATGTATCCCTTTTTTCATTGCAGCATTATTTACTATAGCTACAACATGGAAGCAGTCTAGATGTCCACTGACTGATGAATGAATAAAGATGTTGTGATATATATACATAATGGAATATTACTCAGCCATAAGAATGAAGACATTTAAGTCAGTTTGAATGAGGTGGATGATCCTAGATCCTCTTATACAGAATGAAGTGAGTCAGAAAGAGAAAGATAAATACTGTACTCTAACACATATATACTGAATCTAGAAAAATGATACTGAATAATTTATTTGCAGGGCAACAATGGAGAAACAGATGTAGAAAATAGACTTATGTACATGGGAAGAGGGGAGGAGAGGGTGAGATGTATGGAAAGAGTAACATGGAAACTTACGTTTACCATATGTAAAATAGATAGCCAACTGGAATTTGCTGTATGGCTCAGGAAACTCAAACAGGGGCTTTGTATCAACCTAGAGGGATGGGATGCGGAGGGAGATGGGGGTGCGGGTGGAGTTTGAAAAGGGAGAGGATATGTGTATACCCATGGCTGATTCACTTTGAGGTTTGACAGAAAACAGCAAATTTCTGTAAAGTGATTATCCTTCAATAAAAAAAAGAAATAATAGTATTTTTTAAAAAGACCTTTCTGTCCTTCCAAAGGGTAAGAACATTCTTTCACTGACATGATCAGGCACGTGAGAACACCTTGCCTTTTTTGTAAGCTTAGGCAGACTGATGACGACTGTAGTATAAGCAGCCGCTACCTTCAGACTTTGTCAGTTTGACACATCATTCTTTATTCTCTTCACTGAATGCTTGAGTATCAGGACATTCAAAGGATGCCCAGGTTTGTCCTCTTGCTGCCCCTGATCCCACAGTGCTGGGGAGAAGGGGTAGATGGTGATGTGTTCTCACCTGGAGACTGAAGGAGAAAAAAAACACTTTGAAAGGGCCTCTATGCAGTAAATGGGCAGACTTCAATTCCTCTGGCACTGACTGAGTTGTGACCCTTAATGAGGAGCTGTCCTTAACATCTCATTGGCTGGTATTCAAACAAGGTTCAGGTATGTCCCTCGTGCCAACAAATTCATGTCTTGTTTCTTCCTATGTCCAAATTGTGGCCAAGAAGCCTTAATCCTGTGCAGTGTTCAGGTCTACCATGTGATGGGAGGGAGGGACATCTGTCCCTTTCTATGTTTCAGCAGAGGTCGACCTTGTTTGCATCTCAAGTTTGACAAACCATTCCCCAACAGTGTGGACTGAGAAAGTCTGATCTCCTCTGGGTGCAACTCACTGAGGAGGACACATCTTTGACTTTATGCCAAGGTTAATAGTCTTTTCTGAATTCTGCTGTCCAGAGAGTGGTAGAGGACATCAGTAACAGTTAGAGAGAGAGAGAGAGATACAGACACCAAGCCCCTAATACACACAGAGAAATATGGGCAGGGAAACAGTGCATGCCAGAAGGAGAGACAAAGGGACATAGAGAGAGCTCTACACCCAGTGGCTCTGATTCCCCTGAGCAAAGGAACTCAACTGTAGCAAACAGATGTGTTTGTACACACTACCATATCATCCAGACAGCATTCAACTCTCTGTCCTCTGGAGAAAAATACCCAGCCACATTTTCCCCATGCCTTTCATTGGACACATTGGGAGAGCACGCAGTAGTTAAGGTCCTGTGGGACATAGGGGTAGGTTTTTTGAATATGGGAGAGGGAACTTGTATTTCAGATTTCCAGAGGCCAAGTCAATGACAGCAGGCACCTGGCTGGTGAAGATGGAAGAGAGGCAAAGTGCCTGGATGCCCACACTCAACAGAGAAGAGGCAGCAGCCACTTTGGAGTGCTGGAGTACCAGGAGCCTAGGATGATCCCCCTTGACTACGGCAGTGTACTTGGAGGGTGCCACACTCTACATTCTCTGTGATATGTGGAGATTTTGGCCCAGCCACCTGGGCAGGACTCACAGCTCCAGAAGACAATGGGGCCTTCTTGGCCTGGACAATAGGGCCCAACATATGCCCTTGCCCCATGCCATCCCCCACTGCTTTCTTCAATCTGAGGGCACCCTTAGAAATAGCTAGATCTCGCCAGAGGGTGATGGCAACCTGTGTGCAGGCTGTCCAGGCCACCCACTCTGCTGTCAAGTCCAGACCCTTTGCAGTTTCCCCAGGTCATTACCATTGAGAGGGCCACGTGGAGAATGAGTCACTCCCAGAAGAAGCTGGGAACACCCGGAACACTTGATCTTTTCAGTCATGAGCCCAGGTTTTCAGGGTGCAGGCATTGTGGCAGGGTCTGTGGGGCTGGTACGGAAGATGCAGGAACCAGGTGGCTCCCGACATAAGGAGGCTGCCCTCTTCAGAATGGAGGCAGTGGAGGAAAGGGCCCTGGAAGAGGGTGAGATGTCAAGAATCCAGTAGGAGGGCCAGTTGCTGGTGGAATATATTATGGAAAAGGTGGAAGTGGTGGTGGTTGGGGAGCAGTTGTCCTTACAGGAGTGGCAGGAGAAACCGGTAGAGCAGAGCCAGAAACATGCAAGGCCAGGAGCCCCAAATGATGAGTCTGTGCTATCTCCAAGTGACCAGCCAGTGTAAATTTGAGTCCTGAAAAGTTGTGCACTCTTTGCTTCCTAGAGTGACCCTCTTTTCGGGTCAGATAATCCTTAAATGGGACCTTAGACGTGCCTATTGTCTGAGCAGTATATAGAATTGTGACCAGGGACACTGGCCACCCAGACCAATTCCCATTTATAGAGCAGTGGTTTGAAATCCCCAGCTAAAGCTCTTGCAGCCATAAAATTAAAAGACGCTTACTCCTTGGAAGGAAAGTTATGACTGAAATGGACAACATATTAAAAAGCAGACACATTACTTTGCCAACAAGTCTGTCTAGTCAAGGCTATGGTTCTTTCAGTGGTCACGTATGGATGTGAGAGTTGGACTATAAAGAAAGCTGAACGCAGAATAATTGATGCTTTTGAACTGTGGTGTTGGAGAAGACTCTTGGGAGTCCCTTGCACTGCAAGGAGATCCAACCAGTCCATCCTAAAGGAAATCAGTCCTGGGTGTTCATTGGAAGAAGTGATGTTGAAACTGAAACTCCAATACTTTGGTCACCTGATGTGAAGAGCTGACTCATTTGAAGAGACCCTGATGATAGGAAAGATTGAGGGCAGGAGGAGAAGGGGATGACAGATGATGAAATGGTTGGATAGCATCACCGACTCGATGGATGTGGGTTTGGGTGGAATCCAGGGCCTTTTGATAGACAGGAAGGCCTGGCATCCTGTGGTTCATGGGGTCACAAAAGAATCGAACACGACTGGGCGACTGAACTGAAAGCCTCTCTTGTTTCAGTTCTGCATGACAGGTCAGGGGCAATGTAAGTTTCTTGTGGCTCAATCAGAAAAAAGGCTTCACTCCAAGAAAGGAAACACTTTTCCTCCAAGGTTAGGCTGAAGATGTGCCTCAAATGCCCTTGACGTCACCATGGCACTCCTGCTGTGAGCTGCAGATCCACATTTACCAGACAGTACACTGCCTTCCGTTTTACCTCCTCTTCCTGATGCTCCTGAAGTTATCATGCTCCCAAGTCCAGCCACCCTACAGTCAATGAGCAGGCATCTCTGGTCAGCTCAATGGACAGCTGTCCCAGTACTTCAAATGCCTCTAAGGGAGACCCAGGGACCACAGCATTTTGCCCCTGATAGGACTCTACAAGAGAGTGAAACTCTTCTCCTACAAACCATTTTACACCATAGATCGTCTCAACTAGAAGTATCATGCCCTCCCCGCCACCCCCTCAAAATCTGAAAAACAAACTCAGGTGTTAGTCAATCTCCTAGAGTTCATTATCCCAACTCACTGACCCACTTGAGTGAAATGTAGGCATCTTCTTCTCACCCTGTTCAACACCCGGGACTCCCAATGAATCATATCAGAGGCTCAGAACTGACTTTAGGTCTATGCCCCAGAGGGTTACTTAGACTGGAGAACTGTCCATGAGAGACCTTCCTGTAAGATAAGCCCCACTGGGACCCCAACAACAAGGGAGGCAGAAACCAATTGGAGATGTATAAACCACCTTAGAGACCTTGCTAGGCAGATATTATCTCATCACTCACCTTCCCCCAAATAAACTTTTCTGTCCCCAGCAGTGTATAAACTGTTTACAAAATAGTGCTTGCCAGGGACATTTTAGGCTGGCAGGGACAACGTACTGTGGACTAACTCCATTTGATGATATGGAAGTGGACTTCGCTA
Source organism: Cervus canadensis (assembly GCF_019320065.1). Lineage (NCBI taxonomy): Eukaryota > Metazoa > Chordata > Mammalia > Artiodactyla > Cervidae > Cervus > Cervus canadensis. The sequence goes on from NC_057420.1 coordinate 3,051,503, forward strand.
AAGTCTCTCTAAGCCAAGGACTCATAACTTTTATTATCATCTGCACCTTTTTGGGATGGGTGGAGGCATTTCCAACATGAGCCAAAAAAGCAAGAGAAGTGATTAATGTACTCCTCAGAAATATTGTCCCTCGATATGGGATGCCTTTCACCATAGGGTCGGACAATGGACCAGCATTTGTATCTGAGAAAGTACAAGTGGCAAGGAATTTGAAGATCTGGTGGAAATTGCATACTTCCTTACTGCCCTCAGAGCTCAGGGAAAGTAGAATGCATGAACTGAATGCTCGAACAAACTAGCCAGACTATGTCAGGAGACCAGTTAGTCATATTACTCATGGCCCTCTTCAGAAGAGTGAGATATTCACCCTGGGCAGGGATGGGGTTCTCCCCTTTTGTTTGTTTGTTTGTTTTAATTTATGTATTTACTTTACAACATTGCATTGTTTTTGCCATACATTGACTTGAATCCACCATGGGTGTACATGTGTTCCCCATCCTGAACCCTACTCCCACCTCCCTCTCCATCCCACCCCTCTGGGTCATCCCAGTGCACCAGCTCCGAGCATCCTGTATCAGGCATCAAACCTGGACTGGCGATTCATTTCACATATGATAATTTACATGTTCTAATGCCATTCTCCCATATCATCCTGCCCTCGCCCTCTCCTACAGAGTACAAAAGACTATTCAATACATCTGCACCTCTTTTGCTGTCTCGCATACAGGGTTATCATTACCATCTTTCTAAATTATATATATATAGGCGTTAGTATACTGTATTGGTGTTTTTCTTTCTGACTTATTTCACTCAGTATACAGGCTCCAGTTTCATCCACCTCATTAGAACTGATTCAAATGCATTTTTTTTTAATGGCTGAGTAATATTCTGTTGCTTATATGTACCACAGCTTTCTTATCCATCTCTCTGCTGATGGACATCTAGGTTGTTTCTGTGTCCTGGGTATTACAAACAGTGCTGCAATGAACACTGGGTTACACATGTCTCTTTCAATTCTGGTTTTCTCAGTGTGTATGCCCAGCAGTAGGGTTGCTGGGTTATATGGCTCTTCTTTTTCCAGTTTTTTTTTTTTTTTTAAAGGACTCTCCACAGTGTTCTCCATAGTGGCTGTACTAGTTTGTATTCCAACCAACAGTGTAAGAGGGTTCCCTTTTCTTCACACCCTCTCCAGCATTTATTGCTTATAGATTTTGGAGAGCGGCCATTCTGACTGGTGTGTAATGATACCTCACTGTGGTTTTGATGTGAATTTCTCTGATAATGAGTGATGTTGAGCATCTTTTCATGTGTTTGTTAGCCATCTGTATGTCTTCTTTGTAGAAATGTCTGTTTTGTTCTTTGGTCCACTTTTTGGGAAAAGTTTTCAATTAGCAATAATCATGCCTTGGATAAACCTCATTGGCTACGATACTGCCACTGTGCAAAGCTGGCCCACTTTTTGATTGGATCTTTTATTTTTCTGGAATTGAGCTGCAGGAGTTGCTTGTATATTTTTGAGATTAATCCTTTGTCCATTTCTTCATTTGCTATTATTTTCTCCATTCTGAAGGCTGTATTTTCATCTTCCTTATAGTTTCCTTCGTTGTGCAGAAGCTTTAATTTTAATTAGGTTCCATTTGTTTATTTTTGCTTTTATTTCCAATATTCTGGGAGGTGTGTCATAGAGGATCCTGCTGTGGTTTATGTCAGAGAATGTTTTGCCTATGTTTTCCTCTAGGAGTATTATAGTTTCTGGCCTTACATTTAGATCTTTAATCCATTTTGAGTTTATTTTTGTGTATGGTGTTAGAAAGTGTTCTAGTTTCATTCTTTTACAAGTGGTTGACCAATTTTCCCAGTACCACTTGTTAAAGAGATTGTCTTTTCTCCATTGTATATGCTTCACTCCTTTGTCAAAGATAAGGTGTCCATAGGTGCATGGATTTATCTCTGGGCTTTTCTATTTTGTTCCATTGATCTATATTTCTGTCTTTGTGCCAGTACCATACTGTCTTGATGACTGTGGCTTTGTAGTAGAGACTGAAGTGAGGCAAGTTGATTCCTCCAGTTCCATTATTCTTTCTCAAGATTGCTTTGACCTTTCGAGATATTTTGTATTACCATACAAATTGTGAAATTATTTGTTCTAGTTCTCTGAAAAATACCTTTGGTAGCTTGGTAGGGATTGCATTGAATCTATAGATTGCTTTGCATAGTATATTCATTTTCACTATCTTGATTCTTCTAATCCATGAACACAGTATATTTCTCCATCTATTTGTGTCCTCTTTGATTTCTTTCACCAGTGTTTTATATACATAGGCCTTTGCTTCTTTAGGTAGATATATCCTAAGTGTTTTTTTTTTTTTTTTTCGTTGCAATGGTGAATGGATTTTTTCGTTACTTTTTATTTCTGTTTTCTCATTATTAGTGTATAGGAATACAAGGGATTTCTCTGTGTTAATTTTATGTCCTGAAACTTTGCTATATTCACTGATTAGCTGTAGTAATTTTCCGGTAGAATCTTTAGGGTTGTCTATGAAGAAGATCATGTCATCTGCAAACAGTGAGAGTTTTACTTCTTCTTTTGCAATCTGGATTCTTTTTATTTCTTTTTCTGCTCTGATTGCTGTGGCCAAAACTTCCAGAACTATGTTGAATAGTAGTGGTGACAGTGGGCACCCTTGTCTTGTGCCTGACTTTAGGGGAAATGTTTTCAATTTTTCACCACTGAGGATAATGTTTGCTGAGGGTTTGTCATATATAGCTTTTGTTATGTTGAGGTTTGCTCCTTCTATTCCTGATTTCTGGAGGGTGTTTTTTTTTTTTTTTTCATCATAAATGGATGTTGGATTTTGTCAAAGGTTTTCTCTGCATCTATTGAGATAATCATGTGTTTTTTTTTTTCTTTTCTTTTTTCAATTTGTTAATGTGGTGTATTGCATTGATTGATTCGTGGATATTGGGGAATCCTAGCATCCCTGGTATAAATCCCACTTGGTCATGATGTATGACCTATTTAGTATGTTGTTGGATACTGTTTGCTAGAATTTTGTTAAGGATATTTGCGTCTATGTTCATCAGTGATATTAGCCTATAGTTTTATTTTTTTATGGCATCTTTGTCAGGTTTTGGTATTAAGGTGATGGTGGCCTCATAGAATGAGTTTGGAAGTTTACCTTCCTCTGCAATTTTCTGGAAAAGTTTGAATAGGATAGGTGTTAGCTCTTCTCTACATTTTTGATAGAATTCAGCTGTGAAGCCATCTGGCCCTGGGCTTTTGTTTGTTGGCAGATTTCTGAATACAGTTTCAATTTCGGTGCTTGTGATCGGTCTGTTAAGATTTTCTATTTCTTCCTGTTCCAGTTTTGTAAAGTTGTACTTTTCTAACAATTTGCCCATTTCTTCCAAGTTGTCTATTTTATTTGCATATAGTTGCTGATAATAGTCTCTTATGATCCTTTGTATTTCTGTGTTGTCTTTTGTGATCTCTCCATTTTCATTTCTAATTTTGTAGATTTGATTTTTCTCCCTTTGTTTCTTGATTAATCTGGCTAATGGTTTTTCAATTTTATTTACATCCTCAAAGAACCAGGTTTTGGTTTTGTTGACTTTTGCTATGATCTCTCTTGCTTCTTTTGTATTTATTTCTGCCCTAATTTTTAAGATTTATTTCCTTCTGCTAATTCTGTTGTTCATAATTTCTTCCTTTTCAAGTTGCTTTAGGTGTAGAGTTAGGTTATTTGTTTGACTTTTTTCTTGTTTCTTGAGGTAAGCCTGTATTGCTATGAACCTTCCCCTTAGCACTGCTTTAACAGTGTTCCATACGTTTTGGGTTGTTGTGCTTTCATTTTCATTCATTTCTATGCATATTTTGATTTCTTTTTTGATTTTTTCTCTGACTTGGTTATTCAGCAGCGTGTTGTTCAGCCTGTATATGTTGGCATTTTTAATAGTTTTTCTCCTGTAATTGACATCTAATCTTACTGCATTGTGGTCAGAAAAGATGCTTGGAATGATTTTTTTTTTTTTTTTTTTTTTTTTTTACCAAGGCTAGATTGATGGCCCAGGATGTGATCAATCCTGGAAAAGATTCTGTGTGTGCTTGAGAAAAAGGTGAAATTCATTATTTTGTGTTAAAATGTCCTATAGATGTCAATTAGGTCTAACTGGTCTATTGTATCATTTAAAGTTTGTGTTTCCTTGATAATTTTCTGTTTAGTTGCTATATCCATAGGTGTGAGTGGGGTATTAATGTCTCCCACTATTATTGAGTTATTGTTAATTTCCCCATTCATGCTTGTTAGCATTTGTCTTACATATTGTGATGCTCCTATGTTGGGTGCATATATATTTATGATTGTTATGTCTTCTTCTTGGATTGATCCTTTGATTGTTATGTACTGTCCATCTTTGTCTCTTTTCAAAGGCTTTTCAAAGGCTTTTCAGAGCCTTTGTTTTAAAGTCTATTTTATCTGGCATGAGTATTGCTACTCCTGCTTTCTTTTGGTCTCTATTTGCATGGGATATCTTTTTCCAGCCATTCACTTTCAGTCTGTATGTGTCCCTTGTTTCAAGGTGGTTCTCTTGTAGACAACATCTATAAGTGTCTTGTTTTTGTATCTATTGAGCTAGTCTTTGTCTTTTGGTTGGGGCATTCAACCCATTTATATTTAAGGTAATTATTGATAAGTATAATCCCATTGCCATTTATTTTGTTGTTTTGGGTTCGAGTTTATACACCCTTTCTGCGTTTCCTGTCTAGAGAAGGTCCTTTAGCATTTGTTGGAGAGCTCGTTTGGTGGTGCTGAATTCTCTCAGCTTTTGCTTGTCTGTAAAGCTTTTGATTTCTCCTTCATATTTGAATGGGAATCCTTGCTGGGTGCAGTAATCTGGGCTGTAGGTTATTTTCTTTCATCACGTTAAGTATGTCCTGCCATTCCCTTCTGACCTGAAGAGTTTCTATTGAACGATCAGCTGTTATCCTTATGGGAATCCCCTTGTGTGTTATTTGTTGTTTTCCCCTTGCTGCTTTTAATATTTGTTTGTATTTAATTTTGTTAATTTGATTAAAATGCATCTTAGGGTGTTTTGCCTTGGGCTTATCCTTTTGGGGACTATCTGGGTTTCTTGGACTTGGGTGATTATTTCCTTCCCCGCTTTTCAACTATTTTCAACTATTATCTCCTCAACTATTTTCTCATGGTCTTTCTTTTTGTCTTCTTCTTCTGGGACTCCTATGATTCGAATGTTGGGGCATTTCACATTGTCCTAGAGGTCTCTGAGGTTGTTCTTATTTCTTTTAATTCCTTTTTTCTTTTTTCCTCTCTAATTCATTTAGTTCTACCATTCTATCTTCTACTACACTTATCTTCTGCCTCCGTTATTCTACTGCTGGTTCCCTCCAGAGTGTTTTTTTTTTTTTTCTTTTTTAATCTCATTTATTGCATTATTCATTATATTTTGACTCTTTTTTATTTCTTCTATGTCCTGGTTAAACCTTTCTTGTATCTTCTCGGTCCTGGTCTCCAGGCTATTTATCTGTGACTCCAATTTGCTTTCAAAATTTTAGATCATTTTCACCATCATTATTCAGAATTCTTTATCAGGTAGACTCCCTATTTCTGCCTCTTTTGTTTGATTTGGTGAGCATTTATCCTGTTCCTTTACCTGCTGGGTATTTCTCTGCCTTTTCATTGTTTATTTTGCTGTGTTTGGGGTGGCCTTTCTGTATTTTGGCAGTTGGTGGTTCTTTCCTGTGGAGGTTCCTCACTGTAGGTGGGGTTGGAGGGGTGTCTTGTCCATGTTTTCTGATTAGGGAAGCTTGTGTTGGTGTTATGGTGGGTGGAGCTGGATTTCTTCTCTCTGGAGTGCAATGAAGTGCCTTATACTTAGTTTTGAGATGTCCGTGGGTTTGGTATGACTTTGGCCAGCCCGTATTGAGGCTCAGGGTTATGTACCTGTGTTGCTGGAGAATTTGTGTGGTATGTCTTTCTCTGAAAGTTGTTGACCCTTGGGTGATGCTTGGTTTCAGTGTAAGTATGGAGGCGTTTGATGAGCTCCTATTGATTAATGTTCCCTGGAGTCAAGAGTTGTCTGGTGTTCTCAGAGTTTAGAATTAAGCCTCATTCCTCTGGTTTTCAGTCTTATTCTTACAGTAGCCTCAGGACTTCTCCATCTATACAGCATCAATGATAAAACATCTAGGTTAATGATGAAAAGTTTCTCCACTTGGAGAAGTACATAGAGTTACATGGAGAAGAGAAGAGGGAGGAGGGAGTTGGAGGTGACCAGGAGGAGAAGAGGGGGTATTAGAAGAGGAGAGAGCAAGCTAGCCAGTAATCACTTCCCTATGTGTTCTCCACAGTCTAGACCCCTCAGAGATGTTCACGGAGTTACACAGAGAAGAGAAGTGGAAAGAAGGAGACAGAGGTGGCCAGGAGAATAAAAGGGGGAAACAAAAGAAGAATGACAGATCCAGCTAGTAATCAGTCCCCTAAGTATTCTCCACAACCCGGAACACACAAAGAGTTTCACCGAGTTGGGTAGAGAAGAAAATGGATAGAGGCCGCCTGCTGGAGAAACTTGTTAACAAATACCAAAAAGCAAAGATTAAAAATCTTGAGTAGAAGTTAGATTCCCAAAAATACAATATTAAAAACAAAAACAAACAAACAAATATAACAAAGTCACAGAAATTATATATATGTACACACACACACACACACACACACACACACACACACATATATGACATTTGGTTTAAAAATAGGAATTAAAAAAAATAGGATTTTTTTCTTTTTTTCTTTTTCTCAAGGTAATAGCAGATTATAAAAATGAAAATTAAGTGAGTAATGGAGACTGGAAAATAAAAAAATAATTAAATTAATTTTGCTTTTTAAAAGTATTATTATTATTTTTTTTAATTTAAGAAATGATAGTAGTAAAAATATATCTATGACTTTCTCAGGAGCTGCTGTGGACAGTGTGGGGTCAGTTCATCTTCAGATGTTTCCTTGGTCTGGCTTGTACTTCTCAAGTTCTATAGACCCCTTCCTATGTAGTTAGTGCTAGCTACAGGGTTTTAGTCTGTTGTACCTGTCACTTCCAAAGCAGTTCCCTCTGTTTATTTTAGCTTTTGTTTGCTGGTCTTTTCAGTGTCTATTTTCCACCCTGACAGAAGTGGTGCGGTGGTAGTCACTTTTTTTTTTTTTTTTTTTTTTTTTTTTTTTTTTTAGCCTCGCTTGTTCAGTCATGCTTTAGGGAGGGAGGAACACTGCAAACAAATATCACTGGCATGTGCTCACAGTGATTCAGCCATACTGGGTTTGCCCCGGTTCATGGCAAGTGTTCTTTCCTAGTCTACACTGCTCAGACTCTAGGCTGCTCTGCCCGGAACTGTGTTGCAGTCCCTGGGTTGCATGCGCTCGCCAAATCTAAGCTGCTCAGGTTCAGGTTCTAGGCTACTGCACAAAGGCATATACTTGGTTGGGCCTACATTTTGAGCCTGTCGCAGGTCCGAGCAGCTCAGGTTACCAGGCGCTTGGTGCATGTAGTCGACCCCAGTTGAAGGCAGAGACTTATCCCCTCCCCCATCCCAGTGGCTCTGTTTTCTGGGTGTATAACGGGAGTGCCTTCTGAGGTATGCCATGTATCTATTCTGGGGAGCTGATCTCTGGCTGCGACCCTTCCAGCAAATGGTGATCATCCAGAATCCCAAGAGGTCTTGGTTAGCAAAGAAGTCTCCTTGCAGTGTGGTACAGGATGCCTCTCTGAAGTCGTGATCACCCGCTTCCAGCTTTTGCTGTCCTTGGCCACCTGTCTGGGTTGGGGATGAGCCAGTCTGCAGCTGGCTAGCTCTGCTCAGTCCTTTATTCTGTTAGTGTGCCTGGCATACCTTAGATTTGGGCTTTTCAAGATGATGATGTGAAAGTGCTGCACTCAATATGCCAGCAAATTTGTAAAACTCAGCAGTGGCCACAGGACTGGGAAAGATCCGTTTTCATTCCAATCCCTAAGACAGGCAATCCCAAAGAATGCTCAAACTACCGCACAATTGAACTCATCTCACACGCTAGTAAAGTAAAGCTCAAAATTCTCCAAGCCAGGCTTCAGCAATACCTGAACTGAGAACTTCCAGATGTTCAAGCTGGTTTTAGAAAAGGCAGTGAAACCAGAGGTCAAATTGCCAATATCCACTGGATCATTGAAAAGGCAAGAGAGTTCCAGAAAAACAAACAAACAAACAAACAAAAAACCACATTTCTGCTTTATTGACTATGCCAAAGCCTTCAACTGTGTGGATCACAATAAACTGGAAAATTCTGAAAGAGATGGGAATATCAGACCACCTGACCTGCCCCTTGAGAAACCTGTATGCAGGTCAGAAAGCAACAGTTAGAACTGGACATGGAACAACAGACTGGTTCCACATAGGAAAAGGAGTATGTGAAGCCTGTATATTGCCACCCTGTTTATTTAATTTATATGCAGAATACATCATAAGAAACACTTGGCTAGATGAAGCACAAGCTGGAATCAGCATTGCTGGGAGAAATATCAATAACCTCAGATATGCAGATGACACTGCTCTTATGGCAGAAAGTGAAGAGGAACTAAAAAACCTATTGATGAAAGTGAAAGAGGAGAGTGAAAAAGTTGGCTTAAAGCTCAACATTCAGAAAACTAAGATCATGGCATCTGGTCCCATCACCTCATGGATAATAGATGGGGAGACAGTGGAAACAGTGTCAGACTTTATTTTTGGGGGCTCCAAAATCACTGCAGATGGTGATTGCAGCCATGAAATTAAAAGACGCTTACTCCTCAGAAGGAATGTTATGACCAACCTACATAGCATATTAAAAAGCAGAGACATTACTTTGACAACAAAGGTCTGTCTGGTCATTGCTTTGCCAACAAATATCTGTCTGGTCAAGGCTATGGTTTTTCCATTGGTCATGTATGGGTGTGAAAGTTGGACTGTGAAGAAAGCTGAGTGCCGAAAAATTGATGCTTTTGAACTGTGGTGTTGGAGAAGACTCTTGAGAGTCCCTTGGACTGCCAGAAGATCCAACCAGTCCATCTTGAAAGAGATAAGTCCTGGGTGTTCATTGGAAGGACTGATGCTGAAGCTGAAACTCCAAACTTTGGCCACCTCATGTGAAGAGTTGACTCATCGGAAAGGACCCTTATGCTGGGAGGGATTGGGGGTGGGAGGAGAAGGGTATGGAAGAGTATGAGATGCCTGGATGTCATCACCGACTTGATGGGCATGAGTTTGAGTAAACTCTGGGAGTTGGTGATGGACAGGGAGGCCTGGCGTGCTGCAATTCATGGGATCACAAAGAATTGGACATGACTGAGTGACTGAACTGAACTGAACTGTAGTGGTATCGTGCAACAACCATACCACAGTCTGGGTTGCTATCTCAAGCTAGTTCCCTCAGATTGCCCTCAGGGCATTCAGGCCTGGTCCTTACCCTAAGCAATGCAGCCGGCTCCTCCCTGTCCCTCCCCCACTTGCTAGTGGGGCATACGAGCGTCTGGGCTGCTGCCCTACTGGGAGTTCTTGTCAGGCATATAATCTGTGGATTTTAATTATTTATTTATTTTCCCTCCCAGTTATTTTGTGCTCTGAGATTCCAAGTTTCACCACAGACCCACCAGAGAGGGTTTCCTGGTGTTTGGGAACTTCTCTTTTTTAAGACTCTCTTCCCAGATGGATCTCCATCCCTACCTCTTTTTTTCTCTCTTTTTATCTTTTATATTTTGTCCTACCTCATTTCGAAGACATTGGGCTGCCTTTTTGGGTGCCTGATGTCCTCTGCCAGCATACAGAAGTTGTTTTGTGGAATTTACTCAGCGTCCAAATGTTCTTTCCACAAATTTGTGGGGAAGAACGTGGTCTGCCTGTCGTATTCCTCTGCCATCTTAGGACTGCTCCTGGTTCTTCCCATTTGAAATTATATGAGGATGGCCGCCCCCTCTGGCCATCTTATGAGGGGACACCAGAGACCTGGGAGTCTTGAACTTACATAAACAGCTGCAAGGATTAAGACACACCATCTCCTAAATACACAAATGTGTCATGGATAGGATATACATATCCTTAGACATAAGAGTACAGCCCTACCTACCTGGGGACCAAGTATGGGTAAAAGACTGGAAGAAAGGGCCCTTGAAACAAATGTGGAGAGGGCCCTATTCTTTAATCTTAAACACCCCCACCACTCTCAACATGACAGGAATAGATGCTCAGATCAATCACTCCAGAGTCAAACCTGCAGACCCAACTGATAACCAAGAGATGTGGGAAGCAGCGCTCAATCTATGGGAACACATGAACCTGACTTTGGGAAGATGGAAGCAAGAATTCCAAGCCCTGTTCTGGCCACACCAGAAGCTGGTTAGTCTACACACAACAGAAGCTTGAGGAACCAGCAGGACCAGTGAGCAACAAGTGTATTGGCTATCAATTGAACTGGAATGCCCTCTATTTATCTTATTTGAAATAGGATTCTACTCTGTGTCACCCCTGCAGTGTACTATCATACCAAAGCTTTCTCTCCACTTCACCTATCTCCTATACTTCTTATTTGTTGGGGGCAGGGGAGCTTTCTCTTACTGTTAACAGCTTAGATATGAAAGCAACTCCCCCCCCCCCCCTTGTATCTCTGTTAAGTTGTTATATCTCTGCTCCATCTAGAAACCATGCTGTCTGTTCTGATTATAGACATTTTAATCTTATAGGAAAGGCATGTCCTTCTTTCACCTACTATACACACTAGCCACCTACATGTTACAACTCTGTTTCTAAATGCTCCTGGTAGTGGGGTGGAAACTTTTTTGAAACTATCATCATAAGGCCAAATTACAATGGGTAGATGATGGGTGATGTTCTGACACCCCTGGAGAAATAATATGCTATGACTGTGACTCAACAAATTCTTGAGGCTGGCCTAAACAGTCCTACTCCCATTTAACTCCCTCAATGACAATACCTGACCATTGAGCTGCTACAACTAGATCCAAGGTGTTGTACCCCAAGCCAGGCAACAAGGAACTATATGACCAGCTGCAGGCTTCTCTAAAAGGCATACTAGAAATGCCTGCTGAGGAAAATAATCTTTTTATTCATCTAGCTGGGGAGGTAGCCCAAGAACTGGGTATCACTAACTGCTAAGTCTTTGGAGGACCCCAGATGCACTACATGTTGCCGTGGAGGGGCATGGGATAAGATGTCCTCTAAATACTTCAATTGATTCAAGTCATCAACAGGTGGGTGGGAGATGCACTGGATTTGCACTTTGTGCACAATTACAATAGGTGAGAAATGTTTAAACTGAATGGTAATAGATTATGCTTTGGATAGGAAAACAAAATCTAAGAGTTATTTTTGATAATGCTGAGAACAATAGTCATTCAAGGTAGCAGAACCCTGACCTTGTACTGGGACCCCTCAAAAGGGAAAAGGAAAATCCATGACAGCTCTTCCTCCCAGTTTCTGTCATTTCATAATTGTACCAGAGACCAGCCCACTACTGATCCATCCTTGGCAGCCCCAGTTGTCAGCACTTATTGGGAGCATCTTAATTATTCAAACCCAGAACTATGGCAGGCCCCAGAAATGCTCATCTGGATTGGTGGAAAGGACCTACTCACAACTTCTATCCAAAGGAAAGGGACTTGCACCGTAGGGGTGATTCACCCAGTTTTGTTGTTGTTGTTTGTTTTTTTGTTTTTTTCCTTACCTGGCTCACAAGGAGACATGCTAAGCGTCCCAATAGATAAAGATTTAAAACATCAGGGCAGGCGGTCTGTCAAAATAGGAGGTCATTAAAAATGGGGCAAAAATAACTGACCTACCCAGTGAATTCTTTAATATAATAGTACAGCCACATGTGCACAAGATGGGAGTTGGGGATATAGGACTCCCATTTATCTGCTAAATAGACTAATGCAACTACAAGTGGTGATAGAGCTTACAACCAATAAAACTAATACTGCTTTGGAACTGCTGGCATAGCAAAAATCCCAGATGAGAATTGCCATCATTCATATTCATCTGGCACTAGACTAGTTCCTAGTGGAGAAAGGAGAAGATTGTGGGAAATTCAACCAAACTGACTGGTGACTCCAAATAGATGACAATGGAAAGTCTGTGACAGACATAGCTAAAATACCAGGAAGAGTACCCATGTTTCAGTTCACACCTTCAAGGGATGGGATATGGAAGTCCTCTTTGGAGGATGCTTTTCCTGGCTAGGAGGGTTTAAAACAGTGATTGGGATAGTTACAGTCATGCTTGACATGTGCCTACTTATTCTCTGCATCACATCCCTTTATTCAGGATTGTAAGGTGTTCATAGAGGCAGTTGTTGAACAGAAAATGATCATCCAAATGCTATTTTTTTTTTTAAAAGGATGTCAGAAATTGATGGGTGATGTTCTCTGTTAGCTGCTGATGCAATCTAAGCATTAGTAGGGGGAATGAGGGGGGAACCCCTCATTCAATAAGAATAGCAACTCCTTCTAGAATAACAACTTTCTGACTTCTGCCTCTGGGATCTTACTAAAACACCTCTTGCCCACCACTCAACACCTCCACTTCTGTCATCTTGCTTGCTCAATTCATCACTGGGAAACTAAACTGCCTGGGGAGGAGGGATCTGAGCTGCTTGAGCAGGAAAGACCTAAAACCTGAAAGTCTGTGCTGTATAAAAGATACCCAAAACAAAGTCCAGGCACACACCTCTGGAGGCACCTCTGCTGAGCCTACACCATCGCTGAATAAACCCTCTTGTTCTGCTTCTCCAAGTGATACTATGGTCTCTACAACAGTGAAACTCAACAGAGAGTGTTAGTGGAGGAGAGAAAGTTTCTCATGTCTATTCTGTGGAGTAAATATGCAAATAAACATATTTTTGAGGACCCTATCTGCTTTACAGTCTTGGAATGCTGTATTTTCTTCTTGCTTGGAATTAGTATGAGTATTAAAAAAGTGATTCTAAGTCCCTCCCCTACTCTAAAACATACAATAGCTCTAGTGTCAAGCTGCAAAATTAGTGGTATTTCCTCTTCAGTGAATATTTCTTACAGGGATAGGATGGGAGGAATAAGTGGTAGGACCTAATTAGGGAATATGTTACAGCCATCCTTGAAATACAGCATAAGCAGCCACCATTTCACATAGTTGTAGCAGCATGCTATAAAATATATTTACTTCAGATGTAGTAACCTGAAATTAACCCCAATCAGCCCCTGCATGCTTTTCTTATGGGCACTGATACTTCTAGATACATATCCAGCCTCTCTTCCACCCAACATTACCTGTACTTCATATTTTAATTGTAGGTAGTCTTCCCTGGTGGCTCAGAGGTTAAAGTGTCCGCCTCCAATGCAGGAGACCTGGGTTCGGTCCCTGGATCGGGGAGATCCCCTGGAGAAAGAAATGGCAAACCACTCCAGTATTCTTGCCTGGAGAATCCCATGGATGAAGAAGCCTGGTAGGTTATAGTCCACAGGGTCGCAAAGAGTCTCACGTGACTGAGAGACTTCGCTATCACTATAAAGTCTACCACTGTGTCTGTTAGTTATTGAGTTTGTTGCAAACCATGTCCAGGAGGCACAAATGATAACAAGTTCCTAATCTGCAATTGGTACTGCATGCCTATGGGTTCCAAGTACATTTGGGTGTTGGCAAAACCTCATCTCTAGAATCTTTTACAGAGAACATAAACACAGGACCTATTGACTTATTCCTGGAGACCTGAGGGAAAATCAGTGCCCCCAGGACATGGGCCTGTTTTACTGCCAACATCAAGACAGCACAAAATCTGCGGCAACATTACACTTATTAGGAAGTTCTGGGAGATGATGTCTAGAAAGAAAAAAAAAAAAAGTGAAAATATAGAAAATAACTGTGTCTGATATAGAGATTTAAGCTTCTCTTCTGTGTACTCTACTCCATCTATCTACCTATTTCTTCTGCCCTAGGTATTGAATGATAAACAAAAGAATGGCTCTGTTATATGGTTTAGAAACATAATTGATCTCACTGAATGTAAGGTAGGCCAGATTTCTAGAAGTTAATCTTTTAATTTAATTTGTCACTTATTTGCTTTGACTCATCCCAGTCCACAATATTATAAAGGTGACTCATTCACAAGTACAACTTTTGAATTTCATAAAGACTCTGGAGTAAAGAGCTTTTATGGTTTGCTTTGTCTTGAAAGAAATGCAAAAAAAAAAAAAAAAAAAAAATACATGTGATGCTTTTCTTCAGTTCTACAAATCTAACTTAATGAAATATAGTTAGAAGTGAAAAGCTGCACATGTTTTCCTGCATGGAAAATCTCAAGGAGAGAGGAGCCTGGTAGACTACATCCCATGGTGTTGCAAATAATCAGACACAAATGAGCAGACATCTAACTTAACGTCAGATACAAAAATGTTCTTTCTTTTCTGATGGGATTTCATCTGGTTCGTACTGAAAGGTTAAGCCATTTTCTAATTTTTTTGTGCCTTTTGTTTGTTTGTTTGTTTTTAATAGACCTCTGGATGTTAATTTTCTTTTAAAAATGTAAAAAGTGTCTTTCTGTGAGGTGCTTGCTTTTCTCCATTCACATTTTGGAACTTGCTTCCTGTCATCTGAAATAAGCCTTATCTTGGCTTAGGAAGCCTGATCCATAGGGATATTTCTCTTTCTATTTGTGAATAATAAGCTATAGCTTAACTTTTCCCTTGTCTAGAGAAGCAAAGAGTGCATTAGTTTGTTGTGAAGTGAATAAATTTTAACATTGAGGCCCAAATATCCCTTTATCAAGGTGACAGGCTACTTTATGACTTGAACAGGTCTGTCATAGAATTATAGAAGTACAAACTTCTCTCCCAAGGGTATATGGTTCTGCTTCCTGTCTTCCATGCCATGCTGTCATGCCTGTTTTTTAAATCACAAGTGAAAGAACTTATAGATTTTGTTGTATTCCACAATACTTTCCACAGTAAAGTTATGAATCTCCTTTGTATCCATTCCCACCAATCTACTAGTCTGTTCCCCAGAATGTTTCAGTAAGGATGAGTGTCCTTTTTATGAAGAAGTTTTCAGGTATTAGTGAAGCTTTCCCAGCACTTAACATATTTACCTATTTCATAGTTTGTAAGATTGATAAGAGATCATGAGAGTGGTCACAATCATCTCTATCAGAAACATATAAGAAGTATTGAATGGGGTATCTGGATCCTCGGGGGAAAAGGAGAGAATATTAGGAACATGAAAGTATGGCCTCCACAGGGGTATATTTGAAGGTGTCAGAAGAAAAGGGCTAGACTCCTGATTTTTACTGTAAAACAAAGAGGATGGCCAATGAGATCATCAGTATTCCTGTCTGGAGACCAAGGAAGAAGTTGAAAAGTGTAGTTTACATTTGAGATCAAGCAGGATCATCAACTGAAGGCAGTGTATGTGATGAGAGAAGAGACTTAATGAGAACTACCTGGGAGAAATAGGGACTTTTTGATAATCATACCAAATGAACTAATTACAAGGTTTGTTGAATTCTCATCAGATTTCCCTGACACTAATATGTCAATCAGCAAATTACTGGTCTATTTTCCTATGGTCTTTCTTTATTTCCAAAACTCCTCAGAAGGTTGGTTTGTCTGTGCATTTGCATTTTACATATTCTTGACAGCCTCTGGCATGAAGGAGGAGTTCCTATAAAGTGGGCCATATTTAGTGTCTGGAAGTCATTAGGCACAATTGGAACAATTGGAAAGGTGACAGAAAAGTCCAAATACAATAACATGACTTCCAAGATAGTGCTATCTTCCTGTTGTACAGGTAGAAAAATATTCAAAGAGAAAAAGTGAAATCCCATAGATGCTGTTATATGATCTCATAATTGAAATATGCATAAGAGAATTGTCTATATACAGGTGAATCCTGACTCCAGCTCTTTTAATGTGTTCAAACAAGTCTGATAGAGCAAGTCTCCCACAAGTCACTCACCCTCCCCAAATAATATCTCCTGAATTTATAAACTGTATGACTGCTGTTGGTCTAGTCCAGCATGTTGAAGCATTAGTATTGCAAAAGTTCATTGAGGCCAGAAACAGCACTGTTTCTTAAATTTGAAATATGTACCCAAGGCCAGCAGTCAGGCCTGGAGTACCTCTCACTACCTCAAAAACCCATATCCTAGCTCTGAAGTCTTCCCTTCATTCTCTTCTCCATCTTCCTTCAACTTATCACCAATCTGTACCATTCTCTGTCCCAGTTCTTGCAGTCTTCAACATCTTCCACTAGTGCCTGCCCATTGTCCATATTTTGAACTGGCTGCTGATTGAGTGAAATCATTTGAGGAATGGCAATTGAAGGCTGAAGACAGGCCTGCACTGGAACTTCTTGATTAAGCTCCATAGAGGGATGTAGCCCTGACTTGTTTCTAATTTGATTGTTAGTGATTTGAATCCAGGTGACACATTTGGGTCATCTGGCAGATGAATAATTTCTCTCTGAAACTGGCACACAAGGTATTTATATTACTTCTATCTGGGTGAACATCCTCTCCACATCCTCTCTTGCCTGTTACTGTTACCTCTAAATATTCTCAGTTGAGTGTGATTTTGGCCTGATGTGCTGCAGAATAGAGTCCATCGTTTACACTTGGCTAAGATGGAAGGTTAAGAGGTCTTTTTGGCACAATCTCTCTAATTGGTAGAGTACTTAAATTTTGCATTCTATCTGTACTGGTGATATGTTCCTGGCATGGCAGCAGGTGTTAACTGCCTGGAACTGTGGTTTTATTCTTCATCAGAGCCCTTGTGGGGTTGAGACCATACACATCTCTATGCGTTGAAGCCCTTCAGTTTGGGCTGGACTGTATTCCTACTTGTTTTTTTTTTTTTTTTTCCCCAGGCATGTAGTTTACAAGTTGGAATGGTGGTCTCTTAGTGATCTCAGGAATCCAGAGGACTGGTGATAAGAGTTGTGGTCATAGACTCCAAATTCTTTCTTGGAGAAGATGACAGAAACATGCCTAGCAAACTGTCCATGGGAAAAGCCTATATGGTTCCAATAGTTTGGAAGGGAGTGTGATCCTCCAGGCTGTCCAATGGCTATTGTAGCCTACTGTCTTGCCTACAGAAGTTTGAGAGAGGGATGTTGCCATGACCTCACAACTTTGTGATATTACTAAAGGTATTACTAAATAGGCATGAAGCAAAGGAGGTGGGCTGTTTACTTGCAGTGACTCTGGGACAGCAAGAGACAGGGAAATTCAAAGACTGTTGGTATTAGGCTCCATGTATTAGTGAATAGCTGTCCTGCTGAAGATGTCCTGCTGCTCTTGGCAAAAAAACCTGACATGAATTTCTTTCTCTGAGGTCTTGCCCTTGGCTGTGGAGGACATAGGAGCTATGGTGTGGGTCTGCACCTGAGGAAGTTTTCAGCAGTCGTACTGGAGCAGAATCTCTGATTTTGTCATAGGGCTCCTAAAGATATCTACTCAACACAGTTCTCACAGTGACTGTGGATTATAAATGAGTGTCTTGGATGTCCCCTATCCAAACTGGGAACTGGGTTCTATAGACTGTGAACTTGTAGGCCAGCAAGGATGCCTGAGCTGCCTACAGCCTAGCAAGGGCACTGCTGTACAAGTGGTTGACCATTTTTCTCAGCATCACTTGTTAAAGAGATTGTCTTTTCTCTAATATATATTCTTGCCTCCTTTGACAAAGATAATGTGTCCACAGGTGAGTGGATTTATCTCTGAACTTTTTATCTTGTTCCATTTAACTATATTTCTGTCGTTGTGCCAGTACCATACTGTCTTGATGACTGTAGCTTTGTAGTATAGTCTGAAGTCAGACACATTGATTTCTCCAGATCCATTCTTCTTTCTCAAAATTGTTTTGGCAATTTGAGTTGTTTTCACTTCCATACAAACTGTGAAATTATTTGCTCTAGTTCTGTAAAAAATACCATTGGTAGCTTGATAATTACTTTAAATGTAAATGGAATAATGCTCTAACCAAAAGACACAGACTGGATGGATGGATACAAAAATAAGACCCATATATATATTGTCTACCAGAAACCAACTTCAGATGTAGACACATATAGACTGAAGGTGAGAGGAGGGAAAAATATATTTTATGCAAATGGAAAGTAAAAGAAAGCTGGTCGTCATATCAGACAAATCAGACCTAAAAATAAGAATACTTCAAGAGATAAGGTAGGACATTACATAATTATCAAGCAATTAACCCAAGAGGAAGACGTAACAATTGTAAATACCTATGCAATGAACACCTCATTGCCAAATTCACACTTAAATTGAGGAAAGTAGGAAAAACCACTAGACCATTCAGCTAGGAACTAAATAAAATCCCTTTTGATTATATACTGGAAGTGACGAATAGATTCGAGGGAATAGATGTAATAAACAGAGTGCCCAAATAGCTATGGATGGAGGTGTGATCAATTACCTAGGGCCACATATCCTGGAATTCAAATTCAAGTGGAACTTAACAAAACCCCTGGTGGCTCAGCTGGTAAAGAATCCACCTGCAATGAAGGAGACCTGGGTTTGATCCCTGGGTTGGGATGATCCCCTGGAGAAGGGAAAGGCTACCCACTCCAGTGTTCTGGCCTGGAGAATTCCATGGATGTTATAGTCCATGGGGTTGCACAGAGTCAGACATGGATAAGCGACTTGCACTTTCACTTAAAAAAAAAAAATCGTTATGAACAAAGTTAGTAGAGGTGATGGAATTATGGTTGAGCTCTTTCAAATCTTAAATGTGGTGGGAGGGGGGTTCAGGATGGGGAACATTTGTAAATCCATGGCTGATTCACGTCAATGTATGGCAAAAACCACTAAAATATTGTAAAGTAATTAAGCTCCAACTAATAAAAATAAATGAAAAGAAAGAAAGAAAGAAAAAGAAAAATAGATGCTGGGAAAGTGCTGAACTTAATATGTCAGCAAATTTGGAAAACTCAGCAGTGGCTGTGGGACTGGGAAAGGCCAATTTTCATTCCAATCTCAAAATAAGGCAATGCCAAAACATGTTCAAATTAAAGTATTCAAATTAATGAGTACAAATCAATTGTACTCATCTCAGATGCTAGCAAAGCAATGCTCAAAATTCTTCAAGCCAGACTTCAACAGTACATGAATGGTGAACTTCCGGATGTTCAAGCTGGATTTAGAAGAGGCAGAGGAACCAGAGGTCAAATTGCGAACATGCACTGCATCATCAAGAAAGCAAGGGAGTTCCAGAACATTGATTTCTGCGTTTTTGACTATGGTAAGTCATTTAACTTTTTGGATCACAACAAACTGTGGACAATTTTTCAAGAGATGGGAATACAGACCACCAGACCTGCTCCTGAAAAAATGTATGCAGGTCAAGAGGCAACTGTTAGAACTGGGCTTTGAACAACAGACTGGTTGTAAATTGGGAAAGGAGTGTGACAAGTCTGGATTTTATACCATGCTTGTTGAATTCATAAGCAAAGGACCTCATGCGAAATGCTGGGATAGAGAACAAGTTAGAATCAAGATTTCTGGGAGAAATATCAATAAAATCAGATATGTAGATGGCACCACCCTTATGGCAGAATTTAAAGAACTAAAGAGCCTTTTGATGAAGGTGAAAGAGGAGAGTGAAAATGTTGGTTTAAAACTCAACACTCAGAAAACTAAAATCACTGCATCTGGTCCCATCACTTCATGGCAAATAGATGGAAAAACAGTGGCTGACTTTATTTTGGGGTGCTCCAAAATCACTGCAGATGATGGTTGCAACTATGAAATTAAAAGGTGCTTGCTCCTTGGAAGGAAAGTTATGACCAACCTAGGCAGCATATTGAAAAGCAGAGACATTACTTTGTCAGCAAAGGTCAGTCTAGTCAAAGCTATGGTTTATCCAGTAGTCATATATGGATGTGAGAGTTGGACTATAAAGCTGAAGAATTGATGCTTTTGAACTGTGGTGTTGGAGAAGACTCTTGAGAATCCCTTGGACTTCAAGGAGATCCAACCAGTCCATCCTAAAGGAGATCAGTCCTGGGTGTTCATTGGTAGGAATGATGTTGAAGCTGAAACGCCAGTACTTTGGCCACCTGATGTGAAAATAACCTGATTGGAAAAGGTTGGAAATAAACATGATGCTAGGAAAGATTGAGGGCATGAGAAGGGGACGACAGAAGATGAGATGGTTGGATGGCATCACCGACTCAATGGATATGAGTTTGGGTAAGCTCTAGGAGTTGGTGATGGACAGGGAGGTCTGGCATGCTGTGGTTCATGGGGTCACAAAGAGTCGGACATGACTGAGTGACTGAACAGAACAGAACTGATATGTACCACAACTTCTTTATCCATCCATGTTGATGGATATCTATGTACTTCCATGTCTGCTTATTGTAAGTAGTGCTACAATGGACAGTGAGATATATGTGTCTCTTTCAATTTTGGTTTCCTCAGGGTATATGCCTAGGAGTAGGATTGCTGGGTTATATGGTGGTTTATTCCTACTGTTTTAAGGAAACCCATACCATGTTCCATAATGGCTGTATCAATTTACATTTCCACCAACAGTGGAACAGGTTTCCCTTTACTTCACAACTTCTCAAGAATTTATTTTTTTGTAGACTTTTTGATGATGAGCATTCTGACTCATGTGGGATGAGATCTCATTGTAGTATTGATATACATTTCTACATTAATAAGTGATATTGAGCATATTTTCATGTGTTTGTTATCCATCTGTATGTCTTCTTTGGAGAAATGTCTTTTTATGTCTTTTCCCCAGTTTTTTATTTTTCCACTTTTTGATTGGGTTGTTTCCTTTTCTTTTATTGAGTTTTATAAGCTGTTCATATATTTTGGAAATGAATCCTCATTCAGTTGTTTCATTTGCTATTGTTTTCCCCCATTCTAAGGGGTGTATTTTCACCTTGCTTATAGTTTACCTTGCTATGAAACAGGTATTAAGTTTAATCAAGTCCTTTTGTTTACTTCTGCTTTTATTTCCATTACTCTAGGAGGTGGGTCAGGGAGGATCCTGCTTTGATTTATGTCATCAAGTGTTCTACCTAGGCTTTCCTCTAGGGGTTTTATAGCTTCTGGTCTTTTGCTTAGGTCTTTAATTCATTTTGAGTTGATTTTTGTGGGTCATGTAAAGAAATGTTCTAATTTCCTTCCTTTACGTGTAGCTGTCCGGTTTTCACAGCACCACTTATTGAAGAGGTTGTCTTTGCCTCATTATATATTCTTGCCTCCTTTGTCAAAAATCAGTTCAGTTCAGTTCAGTCACTCAATCGTGTCCGACTCTTTGCGACCCCATGAATCGCAGCACACCAAGCCTCCCTGTCCATCACAAACTCCCGAAGTTTACTCAAGCTCATGCCCATCAAGTCGGTGATGCCATCCAGCCACCTCATCCTCTGTCATCCCCTTCTCCCGCTCCCAATCCCTCCCAGCATCAGGATATTTTCCAATGAGTCAACTCGTCATATGAGGTGGCCAAAGTATTGGAGTTTGAGTTTCAGTGTCAGTCCTTCTAATGAACACCCAGGACTGATCTCCTTTAGGATGGACTGGTTGGATTCCTTGCAGACCAAGGGACTCTCAAGACCTTTCTCCAACACCACAGTTCAAAAGCATCAATTTTTCGCCACTCAGCTTTCTTCACAGTCCAACTCTCACATCCATACATGACCATTGGAAAAAGCATAGCCTTGACCAGACAGACCTTTGTTGTCAAAGTAATGTCTCTGCTTTTTAATATGCTATCTAGGTTGATCATAACTTTCCTTCCAAGGAATAAATGTCTTTTCATGGCTGCAATCACCATCTGCAGTGATTTTGGAGCCCAAAACAATAAAATCTGACACTGTTTCCACTGTCTCCCATCTTTTCCGATGAGGTGACGGGGCCAGATGCCATGATTTTAGTTTTCTGAATGTTGAGCTTTAAGCCAACTTTTTCACTTTCCTCTTTCACTTTCATCAAGAGGCTTTTTAGTTCCTCTTCACTTTCTGCCATAAGGGCAGTGTCATATGCATATCTGAGGTTATTGATATTTCTCCCAGCAATCTTGATTCCAGTTTGTGCTTCCTCCAGCCCAGCATTTCTCATGATGTACTCTGCATATGAGTTAAATAAGCAGGGTGACAATATACAGGCTTGACGTACTCCTTTTCCTATTTGGAACCAGTCTGTTGTTCCATGTCCAGTTCTAACTGTTGCTTTCTGACCTGCATACAGGTTTCTCAAGAGGGAGGTCAGGTGGTCTGGTATTCCCATCTCGTTTAGAATGTTCCACAGTATATTGTGATCCACACAGTTGAAGGCTTTGGTGTAGCCAATAAAGCAGAAATAGATGTTTTTCTGGAACTCTCTTGTTTTTTCAATGATCCAGCAGATATTGGCAATTTGATCTCTGGTTGCTCGGCCTTTTCTAAAACCAGCTTGAACATCTGGAAGTTCTCAGTTCATGTATTGCTGAAGCCTGGCTTGGAGAATTTTGAGCATTACTTTACTAACGTGTGAGATGAGTGCAATTATGTGGTAGTTTGAGCATTCTTTGGGATTTCCTGTCTTAGGGATTGGGATGAAAACGGATCTTTTCCAGTCCTGTGGTCACTGCTGAATTTTCCAAATTTGCTGGCATACTGAGTGCAGCACTTTCACAGCATCATCTTTCAGGATTTGAAATAGCTCAACTGGAATTCCATCACATCCACTAGCTTTGTTTGTAGTGATGCTTCCTAGGCCCTACTTGACTTCACATTCCAGGATGTCTGGCTCTAGGTGGATGATCACATCATTGTGATTATCTCTGTCATGAAGATCTTTTTTGTACAGTTCTTCTGTGTATTCTTGCCACCTCTTCTTAATATCTTCTGCTTCTGTTAGGTCCATACCATTCCTGTCCTTTATTGAGCCCATTTTTGCATGAAATGTTCCCTTGGTATCTCTAATTTTCTTGAAAAGACCTCTAATCTTTCCCATTCTGTTGTTTTCCTCTATTTGTTTGCATTGATCACTGAGGAAATCTTTCTTATCTCTCCTGGCTATTCTTTGGAGCTCTGCATTCAAATGGGAATATCTTTCATTTTCTCCTTTGTTTTTTGCTTCTCTTCTTTTCACAGCTATTTGTATGGCCTCCTCAGACAATCATTTTGCTTTTTTGCATTTGTTTTCCATGGGGATGGTCTTGATCCCTGTCTCCTGTACAATGTCATGAACCTCCATCCATAGTTCATCAGGCTCTCTGCCTATCAGATCTATTCCCTTAAATATATTTCTCACTTCTACTGTATATTCATAAGGGATTTGACTTAGGCCATACCTGAATAGTTTAGTGGTTATCCCTACTCTCTTCAGTTTAAGTCTGAATTTGGCAATAAGGAGTTCATGATCTGAACCACAGTCATCTCCTGGTCTTGTTTTTGCTGACTGTGTAGAGCTTCTCCATCTTTGGGTGCAATGAATATAATCAATCTGATTTTGATGTTGGTCATCTGGTGATGTCCATGTGTAGAATCTTCTCTTGTGTTGTTGGAAGAGGGTGTTTGCGATGACCAGTGTGTCCTCTTGGCAAAACTGTATTAGTCTTTTCCCTGCTTCATTACGTACTCCAAGGCCAAATTTGCCTGTTACTCCAGGTGTTTCTTGACTTCCTACTTTTGCATTCCAGTCCCCTATAATGAAAAGGACATCTTTTTTGGGTGTTAGTTCTAAAAAAGTCTTGTAAATCTTCATAGACCCATTCAACTTCAGCTTCTTCAGCCTTACTGGTTGGGGCATAGGCTTGGATTACTGTGATATTGAATAGTTTGCCTTGGAAATGAACAGAGATCATTCTATCACTTTTGAGATTGCATCCAAGTACTGTATTTCAGGCTCTTTTGTTGACTATGATGGCTACTCCATTTCTTCTAAGGGATACCTGCCCACATTGGTAGATATAATGGTCATCTGAGTTAAACTCACCCATTCCAGTCCATTTTAGTTCGCTGATTCCTACAATGTTGACATTCACTCTTGCCATCTCCTGTTTGACTACTTCCAATTTGCCTTAATTCATGGACCTAACATTCCAGGTTCCTATGCAATATTGCTCTTTACAGCATCAGACTTGCTTCTATCACCAGTCTCATCCACAACCAGGTATTGTTTTTGCTTTGGCTCCATCCCTTCATTCTTTCTGGAGTTATTTCTCCACTAATCTCCAGTAGCATATTGGGCACCTACTGACCTGGGGAGTTTCTCGTTCAGTATCCTATCATTTTGCCTTCTCATACTGTTCACGGGTTTCTCAAGGCAATAATACTGAAGTGGTTTGCCATTCCCTTCTCCAGTGGACCACATTCTGTCAGACCTCTCCACCATGACCCGACCTCGGATGTAGGAGAGCCGAGAGGAGCTACTCGACGTTCAAGGTCAGGAGGGGTGGCCATAAGACGACACCCCTCGTCCAAGGTAAGGAATAGCGGCTGTGCTTTGATGGAGCAGCCTTGAAGAGACACCCCAAGTCCAAGGTAAGAGAAAACCAAGTAAGATGGTAGGTGTTGCTAGAGGGCATCAGAGGGCAGACACACTAAAACCATAATCACAGAAACCTAGTCAACTTGATCACAGGACCAGAGTCTTGTCAAAAATAACGTACCCCCTCTCCCCCCAAAAAATAAAAGAATAAGTTACCCATAAATGCATGGGTTTATTTCTGGGCCTTCTATCTTGTTGCATTAGTTTGTATGTCTGTTTTTGTATCAGTACCATACTTTCTTGATGACTGTAGCTTTGTAGTATAATCTGAAGTCAGAAAGGTTGATTCCCCCAGCTCCATTTTTCTTGATCAAGACTGATTTGACTATTCAGGGTCTTTCATGTTTCCATATGAATCATGAAATTTTTGTTCTACTGCTGTGAAAAAATGTCATTGGTAATTTCATAGGGGTCACAATCAATTTGTGGATTGCAATTTGTAACATAGTAATTTTCACAATATTGATTCTTCCTACCCAGAAACATGAAATATATATCTCCATCTGTTTATATCATCTTTAATTTCTTTCATTCATACTTGATTTCTTTCATCATACTTGACTGCTAGAAAAGACATATCTTTCACTAGACGGACTTTTGTTAGCCAAGTAATGTCTCTGCTCTTTAACATGCTGCCTAGGTTGGTCATAGATTTTCTTCAAAGGAGCAAGTGTCTTTTAATTTCATGGCTGCAGTCAACATCTGCAGTGATCTTTGAGTCCCTCTAAATAAAGTCTGCCACTGTTTCCACTATTTCCCCACCAATTTGCCATGAAGTGATGGGACCAGATGCCATGTTCTTAGTGTTTTTTTTTTTTTTTTTTTAATTTGAGGTTTAAGCAGCTTTTTCACTATCTTTCACTTTCATCAAGAGGCTGTTTAATTCCTCTTCACTTTCTTGCATAAGGATGGTATCATCTGCTTATTTCAGGTTATTGTTATTTCTCCTGACAATGTTGATCCAGTTTGTCCTTTATTCAGCCTGGAATTTCACATGATGTACTCTACATATATGTTAAATAAACAGGTTGATAATACACACATGACCTAGGAATGTGATTCTTGGATATATATTTTTTTAAAGCCCATGATGGTAATTAAAAAGACACAGGTACCCCAGTGTTCCTTGAAGTGCACAATTCACCAAGGCATGGAAGCATCCTAAATGTCCATCGGAGGATAGGTGAATAGAAAAATATGTGGTATATATGTACCACATCTTTATATATATGTCAGAGATACCCCAGTATGACGGTAGACACTGAGAGAGGGCATCAGAGGGCAGCCAGACTTAAACCACAATCACAGAAAACTAGCCAATCTAATCACATAGACCACAGTCTCGTCTAATTCAGTGAAACTATGAGTGATGCTGTGTACGATCACCCAAGACGGACGGTTCATGGTGGAGAGTTCTGACAAAACGTGGTCCACTGGAGAAGGGAATGGCAAAGCACTTCAGTATCGTTGCCTTTCAAACCTCATGAACCGTGTGATAAAGCAAAAAGATAGGACACAGAAAGATGAACTCCCCAGGTCTGTAGATGCCCAGTATGTTACTGGAGATCAGTGAATAAATAGCTCCAGAAAGAGTGAAGAGATGGAGCTAAAGCAAAACAACACCCAGCTGTGGATCTGACTGGTGATGGAAGCAAGGCCTGCTGTTGTAAAGAGCAATATTGCATAGGAAGCTGGAATGGTAGGTCCATGAATCAAGGCAAATTGGACGTGGTCAAACAGGAGATGGCAAGAGTGAACAGCAACACTTCAGGAATCAGCAAAATGAAGTGGACTGGAATGGGTGAATTAAACTCAGATGACCATTATATCTACTACTGTGGACAACAGTACCTTAGAAGAAATGCACTAGCTATCATAGTCAACAAAAGAGTTCAAAATCCAGTACTTGGATGTAATCTCAAAAACCACAGAATGACCTCTGTTTGTATCCAAGGCAAACCATTAAATATCACCATAATCCAAGTTCATGCCCCCACAAGTAATGCTGAAGAAGCTGAAGTTGAACAGCTCTATGAAGACTTACTCGACCTTCGAGAACTAACACCTATAAAAGATGTACTTTTCATTATAGTCGACTGGAATGCAAAGGTAGGAAGTCAAGAAACACCTGGAGTAACAGACAAAGTGTGCCTTGGAGTACAGAATGAAGCAGGGCAAAGCTAATAGAGTTTTTCAAAGAGAATGCACTGGTCATAGCAAGCACCCTCTTCAACAACACATGAGAAGACTCTACACATGGACATCACCAGATGGTCAACACCAAAATCAGATTAATTATATTCTTTGCAGCCAAAGGTGGAGACACCCTATACAGTCAGTAAAAACAAGAACAGGAGCTGACTGTGGCTAAGATCATAAACTCCTTATTGCCAAATTCAGACTTAAATGGAAGAAACTAGGGGATACCACTAGATCACTCAGGTATGACCTAAATCATGACCCTATTGATTTTACAGTGGAAATGAGAAATAGATTTAAGGGATTAGATCTGATACACAGAGTGCCTGATGATTATTGGATGGAGGTTCGTGACATTGGATAGGAGACAGGGACCACGATCATCCCCAAGAAAAAGAAAGGCAAAAAAGCAAAATGGCTGTATGAGTAGGCCTTACAAATAGCTGTGAAAAGAAGAAAAGTGAAAAGCAAAGGAGAAAAGGAAAGACATACCCATATGAATTCAGAGTCCCAAAGAATAGCAAGGAGAGATAAGAAAGTCTTCCTCAGTGATCAGTACAAAGAAATAGAGGAAAACAATAGAATGGGAAAGACTTAGAGATCTCTTCAAGAAAGTTAAAGATACCAAGGGAACATTTCATGCAAATATGAGCTCAATAAACAACATAAACAGTATGGACCTAACAGAAGCAGAAAATATTAAGGAGAGGGGGCAAAAATACACAGAAGAACTGTACAAAAAAGATCTTCATGACCAAGATAATCACAACAGTGTGATCACTCACCTAGAGCCAGACATCCGGGAACTTGAAGTCAAGTGGGCCTTAGGAAGTTTCACTATGAACACAGCTAGTGGAGGGGATGAAATCCCAGTTGAGCTATTTCAAATCCTGAAGGATGATGCTGTGAAAGTGCTACACTCAATATGCCAGAAAATTTGGAAAACCCAGCAGTGGCCATGGGACTGGAAAAGGTATGTTTTCATTCCAATCCCAAAGAAAAGCAATGCCAGAGAATGCTCAAACTACCGCACAGTTGCAAACTACCACACATTTGCACTCATCTCACACACTTAGTTAGTTAGTTCAATCGCTCAGTTGTGTCTGAATCTTTGCCACCCTATGAATAGCAGCACTCCAGGCCTCCCTGTCCATCACAAATTCCCGGAGTTTACTCAAACACATGTCCATCAAGTCTGTGATGCCATCCAGCTATCTCATCCTCTGTCGTCCCCTTCTCCTTCTGCCCCCAATCCCTCCCAGTCTCAGGATATTTTCCAATGAGTCAACTCTTCGCATGAGGTGGCCAAAGTATTGGAGTTCCAGCTTCAACATCAGTCCTTCTAATGAACACCCAGGACTGATCTGCTTTAGGATGGACTGGTTGGATCTCCTTGCAGTCCAAGGGACTCTCAAGAGTCTTCTCCAACACCACAGTTCAAAAGCATCAATTTTTCGGTGCTCAGCTTTCTTCACAGTCCAACTGTCACATCCATACACGACCACTGGAAGTCTCACA